>NC_031768.1:45927927-46044624 GCF_001522545.3 Parus major
TTTCTTTCTTTCTTTCTTTCTCCTACTGCCAAAAAGGTTAAAATTTCTAATTCTAATATAACACTTTATGGACATAAAAAAGTGGAGCCATCTAAAACTAGTAATAGGTCCTGACATGGTGAGGGAAGATTAAAGCGACGAAATACAAGACAAAAAGTCAGAAAATTAAGCGGGCTCAAATCACGATGTTCTGCATGACCTTAAAGGCAGACATGATGAACTGAGAAAAGAATAAAATAATGAAAAATAGATGTCTGCCTAGTGAAGATTTATGATCATTAATATATATTTAAACAAAAAATTCCACTTAAAAATGAAGACTATGTAGTAAAACAGATGAGCACAGATGAAACTAATATTAAAAACCAAAAGATGAAGAACAAAAGAATGCATTAAAAACAGTTGCATTTCATGTTTGTTATACTATTCTCTGAGAAAACTGGCACCCTTTGCTGTTTCTAAGGTTTTAATATGATCCTTGGTCATGGACAAATGCTTAAAATAACTGTGATTTTTTCTATACATATTCTCACTTTGGTATTTAAGCAACATAGGTGTTACTGCTTTTTCCATCTGGATTTTAAAGTCAAAAAACTGTGTTGATGACACAACAGAGTTTTCACATAGTGTATGATAATCAAAAAACCCATGTAATTTAAAAAATTTAGGATGCTAGGAATTTCAATAATGTTTGTCTTGCTGATAATGTTCTTGTGATATTTTTTTTAATCAATGAAACTTTTTTTTCTTTTTTCCTCCAGATAGATCTGTTTCTTTGTTTAGGACTCATGTAGTAGCCAGGCACAAACATCATAACATGACATTCTCAGGTCTCCTTTTTGAAAAGAAGCACTGATAGAGTGCAATTCATATGATTCTAAAACAAAAGTATCTTTCTTTTTCTTCTTTATTATCAAAGGTATTTTAAAGTGACCAGCTCAGAGCTTCAACCTAACCTGTAACTATAGTGCAATCATAGAATGATTAAGGTTGGAAAAGACCTTTAAGATCAAGTCCAACCATCAACCTAGTACCACCACCATGTACACCACTAAACCATGTCCTCAAGTGCCATACTGATGTTTTCTGAACACTTCCAGGGATGTGAACTCCAAGCTGTGCAGTCTGTTCCAGTTCTGTAGAACTCCTTCTCTCTTGTTTTTTTTCCCTTAAATATCTAATCTACTTTCCCTGGCATAACTTAAACCCCCATTTCACTACAAGCTCCTTCAGAGTTGTAGAAAATGATAAGGGCTCCCACAAGCCTCCTTTTCCCCAGACTAAACATACCCTCAGCTTGTCCTCATAAGACTTGAGCCCCAGACCTTTCACCAGCTTGGTAACCCTTCTCTGGACATTCTCCAGCACCTCAAAGTCCTTCCTGACTAGGGGGGCCCTGAACTGAACACAGGATTTGAAGTGAATTCTCACCAGGGCTGAGTACAGGGGGAAAATCCCTGCCTTGGTCCTGCTGGCCACACTATTTCTGACACAGGCCAAGATGCCACTGGCCTTCTCAGTCACCTGGGCACTCACACTGGCTCAGGTTCATCTGGCTGTCAGTAAACACTGGCAGCTCCTTTTTCCTCTCGGCTGCTTTCCAGACACTTATCCTCAAGCCTGTAGCTCTGCATGGGGTTGTGATCCAAGCACAGGACCTGACCTTTTCCCGGTGTTCGGCTGCTTAATGCAAAACAGAAATTATCTGTGAAAGTATTCAGTTATGTCTACATCATTACATTCACTACACAGATAATTCTTGAGCCTTTTCAAATGTCTAAATAATCACTTTTGAAGTGTTATGCTCCTATGTTTGGATGCTTACAGAACAAAGTATTTGGTTGCTTGTATTTAGTTGCCTGTGTTGGATATACTGTGCTAATTGTTTTAATTTTAAAAATAATTTATCTGATCTGCAAGCTCATCTTCAGTCTAATCTGATCACAAAATGTTTTTTATAAATTAATATTGTGGGGTTATAAATATTATTTATGCCTCTCTGTATTGTAAATCGAACAAAAAAATAGTTACATGGCTGCAAAGTTGGAAGATAAAATTTTGAACTGGCTGACCAAATGAATGCAAATATTAAAGTAGAACTTTTTAAATTTTTCTTGGATATTCAACTATGGCATCTAATTAAATTACTCCTTTGTCTCTTCAATATAATAGTTGGAACTTGAAGTAGATCCAAACGCTCAAAATGAAGAAGCCAATATTTCACATTGCACAGATTATTTAGGTTTGTAAGTCAAGACCTTTGGATACCACCAGCTTACACAGAAAAATATAGTGCTTAACTGTCACAATTATTTGAGGTTTTACAGTCCATAATCTCGAGAAAATAAAATTTTGTTTGCCATAGTGTTGATTAGCAGTAGCTAATAAGGTTGAGTTTCCAGAAATTAACCTTCATGCAGGACAATAACTAGTGAACATTATTTGCTTGCTTTACCATTAATTTTCATTGTAAAAACAGCTGTGTCTAAGGACATCTATTTTATAGGTACATTTTATTTTCAGGCATAGGATGTGATTCTTGGGGATGTCCTGCACAGGACCAGGAGCTGGATTTCAATAATCTTTGTTGGTCCCTCACAACTCAGCATATTCTGGGGTTCTACTATAAACTGTTTCAATTCTGTAAATGACTTGTTGAAAACAAAACATATGTTAACATAATGAGGTGCAAAATACCATCTTCAGTAATAGGTTGACCTTGCCTGTCTGGCAGATAGTGATCCTGACACTCTCTCAATCCTCCTCCCTAACAGGAAAGGGAGAAAATAAGATGAAATACCTTGTGGGTCAACATAAAGATAGCAACTGTGGGAAGTAATATCATATGCTTCCATATGCTGAAGGACTATCGACTGGGGGGACCCACCCTAGAACAGGGAAAAAGTGCAAGGAGAACGGAGTGGCAGAGGGGAAGTTTTGCTGACCATGAACCTTCATTCCCAGAGGATGTGCAGATGAGTTGGGTATAAAGGAGTCAGCCTGAGCCTGGGAATAAAGGGGATTGAGGGATATGGGTAAGGTATTCACTTTTGTCTCTTTTTCTTTTTTTTATCTTCTCTACCCAAATGTTTATTTATTGGCAATAAATTCAATTCATTTTTCCAAGGTCAAGTTTGTTTTGCCTGTGTCAGCAGTTGGTAGGCAACCTCAGTGTCTATCTGAAATCAGCAGCTTTTTTATCTTCTTTTCTTCTCCTGTACTATTGAGAAAGTGAATGAGAGACAATCTGGGTAGATACCTAGCAGCTGGAGAAGGTCAATCCACTACACTTACTTGTGAGTATAAATATTCTTTTTGTGGTGCTTGATGAGATTAAACAACACATACAAAGCACAGGTGAAAGCACTTGGTAAGAATTTTGCAACCTGAAAATTACCAATCTGTGCCTGCTGGCTGTGAAATTATTTCTAGAATTTTCTTATAACAAATATCCTCAGACAGATAGAGAACCTTTACCAATGAAGTTTTAGCTGGATGTTTGTTTCCAATATCCAAGCACTGTTTCTCAGCCTCAACAATCTCTTCAACATGTGGTTTCCCTTAAGACATTCAGGCTTATATGTTTCCACTGAATAAATCAACTATTTCAGATCTGAGGATAAAATCAGTTTTTTAAGCAACAAAAATAATGAGGAAGAAAAAATAATATACTTCTGAACATTTCTTTTTTGTCTTTTTTTGGAAAGAAAAAAATAATTAAATCCATGAGTTAAAAAGTAATCTGCCCAGTATTTAAATACTTACAGAACTGTTTCATAAGTGGAAAGAAATCAGAAAGCAAACCAGAAAGCCTTAGTTTAAAAACAGATGCAAAGGAATAAGTTTTGTTATTAATGTTACTGAAAAAAGAACACAAGCTTTTGCAAGGTTTGAAAGCCTTTTAAAGTAATTTTTTGGCATCTGTAGCAGCATTTCAATTACTGTGTGAAAATCTGGCAAGTTCCTTCTTAAAAGCTTTAAAAAAATCTCATATAACAGATCCAACCCACTCTAATTTGCACAAACTCTAATGATTTCTGAGATCCTAGCTAACTTATATGTTTTTTTCTCTTAAGACACCTCAAAAAAGGTAAGTATGTAGTCATATTTTTCATTGGCACTTAGCTCTGTCACATAGAGATGCATTAATTTTACACTATGTCACAACTACTGATGTAGAGGTGATTACTTACAATAGGGAATTTAAAGTTCATATTCAGTTTGAATTAAGTTTCTTTAACGAACATTTCATCTAAGTGTTTCATTATGAACCAATGAAATAGTGGTAGTTCTTGTCCTGCAGTTCAATTAAGAGAAATAAACCTTATTATAGTTATCCAAATATAGTCAAGGAATTAGAACCTATATAAAAAAATTTTTCTACATAGTAAAAAGTGTTAGGAGATAGCAGACCATGAAGGTCTTCACAAAGTGAAATGAGAATTGTGTCACAAATGACCGACACCTAGTTATTGGCTGATATGTTAAGGGTAAGTAGCAGTGCTGGGGAAACAAGCCTAGATAGTCAAAACTCCCTTGTATAGACTATTCAAATTATATTAACTGGAATCCATTTACTATAGCAGTACTGAGTCTTTATATGCCATCTCTTGTGAGATGTTTCAGCCCCACTGTACTCTATTCAAACCCGGTTCATACACATATATTTATAGATGTTTATTTTATATATATGTATATAATGTTTATAGATGCATAGATTAGATATGTAAGTGCATGTATATTCATGTCTGCTTGGATGTGTCATTGTGAGACATGCTTAAATTTGCTCCTCTTTTTTGGTGGGGGGACAGGTAGAGGCATGCTTTGAAACAAAGAACAAAAAGAAATTTACCTACGTAGAGTCCATTACTCCTTGATTTCCACTCTGTGTATTAACCACTTGAATACTTCCAATTTCCAAGCAAGAATAAGTATTTTATTTTGAAAAGAAATTTAAACCAAGATCCATATTTTTTCTCCTCTGAGTGAAAACTGGAGTGCTCTAGCACAATGACAGATGGCAAAATCACTGTCCGTGTACTCCTACCATAATTTGCAAATGCAAAAGTGAAGAAAAAAATCAGAACCTATTATAAATTAGTCATTTTATTTTCAATTCTGTTTCTAGATGCTGGTTCAAGTTGCAAAAGAATAAATTCAAAACCATCTATAAAAGGGAAGTTATGCAAAAAAGACTGGTGTGTGATGAATTAGACTCTTCCTATACAGCATTGAGCTGGTTGCAAAACAAGGATGCAATTTCATGCCTTTACAACTAACATCTCAAAAAAGGTGTAATTTGAATTTCACACTTGTCAGCAGTGATTATGATCTAGCTTAGCCTTTTGCTGGGTGAAAACGTTTTGCCACTGGATTCATAAGTTTGTTAAAGATTCTGTCCTTCTGACATTAATGTTGAAACATTCAGTTTCGACAGTCCCTTCTGATTAATTCTGGCCCTTGAAACAGTATTAGAAATCACTCCATTAGTTTACCAGAATGGTTATTTTCCATTTATGTTCTCTCTTTCAAAGCAGAAATAATACACAATTTTTCTTTTATGAGGAGGAAATCTTCCTTTCCTAAGGAAATCCTTACTTATGATTCTTTGAGTAACACCAGTTCAGTTGGGTTACTTGTCATTCCATGTTTTCTCAGACTGAGTCAAGGTATTAAAACATATATGATAACTACACCATTTTTTCACATTTTTACTTTATATTTTTACTTTGCATTATATTGCATTGTCCAGGTGTTTAAGCAACTATTATATTCCATTTAAAACCAGTCAATACCATTGTCTTAAGAAACTAAGAAAGCAGTAACCTCAACAGAAATATGCAATGCTGTTTGAAACCATGATGAATAAGCATCTGTGATGGATTTGTAGATAAGACAAAATAAATGGTCTGAAAATTTTAAAAAAAACCCCTAAATCATAACCCCAAGAGGCCAAAACCTAATTAGAAAAAAAATTTTAATTAATTCAGTTACAATGCTAGGTTAGCAGCTGTATTTTCAGACTTTACAGTTTTAAGTCTACCAAGTGTTTACCATTTGATTTTGCAGAATATAAGTCTCTTAACTCAAATATATTACAATATGTAGTAGAAGGTGTAATGGCAATGAAAGTATATTATATTAACATATTAAATTTTTCAACCAGATATGTACTTTTAAAAGAAAGTAGTCAATTACTTCAGTAGATCCACGTTCCTTATTCCAATTTTGATTTTTATTAATTGTACTGCCCCACTGTACAACTTATTTTCTCTATCCCTCTTTGTTTTGTTTTCATCAACTTGATTATTAGGTCTATACTTTTGGAGGCCATCTCCAAATTGGTTAATGCTCTGATTTATTTTTTTTTTCTTTTTTTCCTAACACACATAAGCCCCTTTATGTTATTATTTGATGGGAGCGACTGGAAGGATTGCTGCCTTGGAACATTTTGTGTGTGTGTTTGTGGGGAAAAGGTCAGGTCAGGCCTTGCTGTGGTGAGGAGATGCCCTGCCCTGCACACCCCACACCCCCAGGCCTGCACCCCAGCCCTGCAGTGGCCACCAATCCCTGGCACACCAGAGACATCGCTCCACACCTGCCTCTGGAGCCCCTATCCCAGCTCCTGAGAGGCCAAATGACCACAAGTCCCACCTGGGGGAAGAGGCCAGGAAAGCCAAAGGGTACTTAAGCCAAAGCATGAGGAGAGTACATTTCTTGACTGTACATCCTCTTAGAATTTCTATTAGCTGAACAACCCTGAAACTAGGACTGCTACCAGCTATACTTGTGCTTTTCTCTATTTTTTTCTGTCTTCCTCTTTCTGCTTCCAATTTCTTCTTCTTGGAATCTTGAATAACTTAAAACTGAATGGGCTTGAGGTTTTGAATGGGCTAAATTAATGCTTTGTGAACTACTTTATGTCGATTGAATGCTGCTCTAAACTTCTGTCAAAGGTCTTTGATTTTCTGAAGATGCCAGTAGCTTTTTGCTGCTTTGACCTCTTGAGAATATCTTGACAGTATTTCTCCTCTGTGTCTAGCTCAGAGTACATGAACTGCAAGCCATGTTAAGAGTCCCATCGAGTGGGTTTTCTGGGGCCTTATATTTGTATTGATTATGTTACTATATGTATAACAATAGAGTAATGTTAGACATAGGATATTATTCCAGCTGTTATTTTTAAGAAATCTTCCCCAAAAAATGTTATTTACAGCAACTTTCCTTTTGTGCCTCTTTTCTGTCTCTCCATTTATTCCAAACATTAAATTCTAATTCTTACTGCTGTTAACGCTTCTTTTTCCTCTTTTCTGTTTGGTACTTTTACTGATTTTTTTTACCTTTCCTTAGTTTTTAAGTTTTATACATTGAAGTGTTCTTGAGGGTCAAGGTGAGAGAAAGCAAAAAATCGGTGTCTTGTCAGTATATAAGAACAGAAATGAAATCTCATTAATTATAGTTTTGGTCATTTAAAAAGCATTGGCTGTACTTTGACTCCAAAATATTTTATATAAAACAAAATGTATATTCTTCCAAAGGTCAGTATTAACATAATATTTTACACGTTAGTTTCAACGTAACTAGTCAGCTATTCCCAAAGGATTGTAGAATGCAGGCTCTATACTTTGATAGGGAACTGAAAGAAAAAAAATACAATTGGTCTTAAAATGTCTTGCCTTTTCTTCTGTAAAAGAAAGTTGTTTAAGAATCTCCAAGTAAAAGATGTAAATGAAATTGGCCATGCCATTAAACTGCCAAATACTGTGAGAACTGGTCTACTTTTTTGCTCCCTCATTTGTGACATCTCTTCAATTAAACTGTGGAATGTCTGTAACCCCAAAAAAGAGCTAAGATTATTTCTTTATTAATATAGCACTTGGTGCTGTAATATCCTGAAGGACACTTTTCTACAAGTACAAAAGGACACTACATTGACACTTGGCTTCTGTTTCCTTTAACTCATAGTCCTGTGAGGAGCTCATCAGTTAAAAATAAGTTCTTTAGGTCATGCACAGAGACAAGGAGAAAAACCGTATTTATTACAGATTTCAAAATCAAGGTAGCATATCTGGCTCTGGGATAAAATATGACACATTTACATATGTTAATTCCCTCAAAATTGTTTATTAGGGTTGTAACTTCTAAGACTTAATAATATCACTTGTATTATTGAAGATTTTTTCCTCCCAAAGCCACTGCTCTCTCCTCCTTTTTTTAGAGCAGGAATTCAAAGTAATTTTTTTCTTTTACTGGCAACTAGATGTCAATGTCAGCTTTAAAGTTCATGCAGGTTAAAAAGTAGACACGGTATAGTTCTCAGCTCTATTTTTTAAGTAAAAACAATATTTTCCTATGTTTGTTAATGACTTTTCCACAAAATGAGTTTTTCAGGTCACCTTTTGGCTCTAGTGTTCGCAAATGGGATAAAAATAAATGTCTGTGACTATAAAAAATATTTCAAGACGACATTTTTGAGTAATAGATATAAATACCTGATAGGTATGGGAGCTCAAGCAGATACAATAACATCACGTAATTTCATAGTTTTTCCCTTTAAATTTGCAATTGTGAAATCTTATAATAAAAACTATGTTTTTATTGTCTTTTTTAAAAATTATATAAATTAATAGGAAGTCACAGCTAACTTTTCCATTTTTTTGGCTTCATTCTGGTTTAAATTAATTTGCTTACACTGACAATTGCCTGTGTTTTCAGTTTCCCCATTTAGTTCTAAGTGATTTTCAGTCTTTACACAATTTCAATTTTGATGGTTTGGACAGTGTAAGGATGTCCAAGGCTACATAGTATCTGTAGAAGACTATAAGGATTGTTTACTTATTTGTTAAAAATTTATCAGTGGGATTGAACTGATTTTTCTTATTGAAGTGAGAAACTTAGGTAGGAAGAGGAGAGAGCAAGACAAGATGGGACTTTGTTCATTTAAAAGAGGATTAGGAAGGAAAGATGCCACAGGGCATAAAATTGTGAGAAAAATGCTCCAGTTGGACTCAACAATTATTACTGTTAATTTTTATAAGGCATTTCTCTTATAAGTGGAGTGAAAAATTGACATAAACAACAAACCTTTCACTTTCAAAGTTTGAGGTACCTCTGCAGTAAAGGCATTGAATTTTACAAAGTTATTCATGCAGTCTGGCCCTTCACAATACACCCAGAAAAGGGAGGATGTTAGCAGTTATCTTCAAGAGTTCACCTCTTACTTGCTTTCAAAGTTCTGTTCTTCTGCTCTGCAGGTCAAGCAGGGGTTCTAGCCAGCAAATACTTCTGATTTAAGAATTTCCTAACCGTGGTCCAGCTCAATCAAGAGGTGTCAGAATACAGCAGAGTAAACACAAAAGAAACACCAAGGAGAAACTTTCATACATCATCTTTATTAATTTAATTTAGGAGGTTTTTGGTTTGGATTTTTTAGGTATTATACAGTCAAAGAAGTAGTTCTTACCTTGGCAAATCTTATGAAGTTCTTCATATTTCCTTCACAAAATTGAGTAAAATTTCAGTACTCTGCTGTCATAATTTTCATTTTCATGACATAATTGCCAAAAGCACAAACCAAATGTTCTGAACACTACTTCTAACTATGAAATAGCATTTCAGCTCCAAGTGAAAGAACATAATGCTCTGACAGATATGCATTTATGATCTAATAATATTTCTGCAAATATAAGCAAGCTTTTATTGCAATTAAATTCCAATCTGTTTTTAATGCCATCATATGAAATTTCTTTAATATTTCTTTCACTTGTCTTTTCCAAGAAAACATACAAGGATGAGAAGGATTAGTTATCTTGTTTGGAACAACAAAAGTCATAGAATCACTGCATAGTTTTGGTTGGAAGGGACCTTGAAGATTGTGTAGCTCTACCTCTCCACCTTGAGCAGGGACACCTTCTACCAGACCAGGCTGTTCAAAGCCCCATCCAACCTGGGGCCATCCAACCATCCATCTTAGCCCTATGGCTCAAGGTCAGCAGACATTAAAAAGTCTCAACCAATATAATCTTAGCAGATCTTTACTTTTGTAAAAATATTTATTTTTTCCCTAATGACATAATAGTATTGAGACATCTGTATTACACTGTTTGCCTGGTAGATGAAGAACTGGAGGAACCAACACTCAGTGTTCGTTTGTATCTCTCTGTGTCCTCAATTATCATGGTTTAACCAAAGGCAGCAACTAAGTTGCCCACAGTTGCCCTTTCATTCCCCACTCCCTGGTGGGATGGGTAAAAGCATAAGGAAAAGATAAAACCCACATGTTAAGGTAAGAGCAGTTTAATAATTTAATTGAAGCAAAATACAGTAACAATAATAATTATAATAGCAGCAGTAATGGTAATCATATTAGGAGGAGGAGGCAAGGAGCAATGAAAAGAAGAGAATTAAATCTCAAGAGAAAGAAGTTGCACACAGTACAATGGCTCATCGCCAGCTAATCAATGCCTAGTCAGTCTCTGAGCAGTGACTGATGTCTCCCAGCCAGCTCTCCCCCAGTTTATGTACTGGCCAAGGTGTTGTACAGCATGTAATTTCTCTTAGGCCAGTTCACATCTGTTGTCCTGGCTGTGTTTCCTCATGGCTTCTTGTGTACCTGCTCACTGGCAGTCCTTGACTTACAGTAAGCACTTCTCAGGGACAGCAAAGTATCACTGTGTTATCAATTATATTCTCATACAAAATCCAAACCACAGGACTGTACCAGTAACTAGGAAGAAAATTGAATCTATTTTTGCTAAAGTGGGGACACGCATGCTAAACTGCACTCTTTACAAGGTTCATGCCATCAGTCTGAAAATATAGATCCTCATGAGATTATGGATTGCTCTTTAAAATGCATAATGTTCTAAACAATCAAAAAGTTTAGTATGGCATTGGATAGTTTACTAGTTATAATCATGCAAGCTGTTTATAGGCTATTTGTGAGACCAGCATGTTTGCTGATGAATGGATCAGAAACCCACTTGCTGTGTGCTGCCTTAGCAAAGGTTGCATAGTAATCATAAATTTTTTCCCACTGACCATTAGAGCACATAGTTAAAGCAAAAACAAAGGCCAATAGAGTTTGTTGCAGTGCAGTTTATAGATTTACACATCAGTTAGGGAATTGAATATTGTTCTGGGGCCAGAGATTAAAAGGTTGATAAATCACGCTGTTTCAAACTTGAAAGCAATCTTTTGCTGGACTGATAGTCATTAACATTACACATTACGAGTTGCTATTTAATCACTAGCAAGTGTTACTAGCACATAGATGGAACAGTTATTAGTTAGCAAATTTGTTCTAAACTAGCCATAAATATATAGAACCATGGAAGTAATTTTTCTGTTAACATTGATGCCTGTGATTCGTTATCATTCTTAGTCATCAAGATCAAGGTGATTGTGCACTTTGACAGGAAAACTGGAATCAAAATCGTGATGTATCCTTTATTACCTCTCTTTCCTGTCTCAGTGCCAATGCTTCTGTCCCTATCCCCAAAGAGAAGTAAATGATCTCATCTTGGTATATTATTTTGGGGATCACTACCTGCTCCTCAAGATTTCCTTTCTTAACGAGATTTTCCTTTTTGCACATATTTTGATGAAGTTCTTTTGTCCACTCCTAGCTTAATGTCTGTGGACTCTGTGTCTAACTCTGAAACAGAGAGCCTGTAGAAATTACAGGCCACATAGCTCTCTCAGTCCTGCCTGAGAAGCTGGCCTGGGAAATTCATGGGAGGATTCAAAACAATCCTCAAAGACAGAAAACAGCCTTACAGGTGTTGTTTCTCTGTCTCTTGTTTCCTTTGCAGGAGAAAGGGGGTGGTGAACCCCACAGACCAATGATGGTAATGTAGTAGTTTACTAATCAATAAGAGTTTCCTTTCTGTACTTTCCACATATCAGTCTATAAAACAAACCTGAAGTAATAAACTAGGGATATTCTCCTAACCGACTCCATGAGAGTCTGTGTTGCTCAATCCCAGCCATTTCTAATAGAGCGACAAATGTCTGTGGTCACTAATGGTGCTAAGATATCATAAATATTACAAAATATTTATACACTGTCACCAGTTATGTCATGATTATATGTTGATTTCTCAATTCACAGCAGTCCACTATGGAGTCTTGGTCTTGTAGAGAGCTCAACAGCTGAAAGATAGAATTTTAGGATGAATTAGAAATTGCATTTTGAGATAATAGAAGTCCAGATCCCTTACATACTTAATATTTCAGATTTCATATAAAAAGCATAATGGTTATATTTGTTTCACTGCACTACTGAATCCAAGATCCAAATTTATCAATTCCTGTCCCCCAAATCTAGTAGAATTTTATTTGCTTGGCTTAAATAAATGATTCTTGCAACTAGACTCAGTCCTGCCAAGTTTTTCATGGAAACAGTTAGTTCGAAACAGAACTAGGGATTGAGCTACCACTTAATCTGCACTGCAGTTAATCAGGAGTGTTGGTCTCATTTTCATAGTGGTAAACACATACTTGCCAGCTCCTATGCTGGACTTTGTGGAAAGTTCAGAGAAGCCTAGTGTAGGAAAGATATATGTTTTTCCAGGGCTTATTCACCAGTTCTGTTTAAAGGGAACAAGTTTCCACAGCCAGGACTATTTAGTTTTACATTGTACTGGGGGTACTATTTTCACTGTTGCTTTATTTGTAGCAGAAAATCCATACTCAGTTATTGCAACTACCGCTGCAGCAACCCCCTTCAGCAAACCTGCTGCTTTTCAGTGTCATTTCCTTTTGGCTGCCTCAGTTCAATGCTAAGGCTTCCACCAAGGCTTCACTGTGTCCGCCTTCTTCCCAGCACAGGTAGGTTATTTTTATGCCACTTTTGTCTGTAACAGTTTGACTTTACTGAGAAGTAACTGCCATTAACTGAATGTTCCTTTGCAGTTCTGTGGCTTTAATATGTTTTAGACACAGATGAGATAAATTCTGAGAAAGAACAAAATGAGAAAAAGGAGAATCCAATTTATTAGCAGCTCATGTTGTGGTTACTAATTATCTATTACTTATGGAATGCAAAGGTGGAACACCTCAGAAACTATCTCTGTAAGGTATGTATTGTATTTTTGTGAGGATTGTGAGTCAAAAGAATTGGCTTTTATCTTTTTCCTTAGCACAACTGTGATAGTTTTATTAATTCACCTAATTCAACTGAATTAGGTGATAGTTTTAGTAAGGAGGTAATATAAAAGAGGATCTTTAATGAAGGCCTTTAGGGGCAGTTATGGAAAGATGTCCACAAAAGACCACCACCCCTACGGGTATGAGTACACATTTATAGGTTTTAGGAAATTAGCATAATTGATGAAAACACCAATTAAATTAGAAAGACAAGTGATGATGTAATTCTTCCCCAGGTCAAGTCCTTTCTCTGAAGCCTTCCCCCTCAGCAATGGTTGTACTTTGTCCATGAGAATGTCAAAGAGTTGTTCTTGGCCTTGGTTCGCAGGAAGAACCAAGATAGCACAAAGCCTTGTACCTCCTGGGGCTTGGAGCTCTGGAATTTGTCTTTCTGCTCAGGGAAGGCCATGGAGAAGTATTGGGAAAACTTGTCACTAATACAGTAGGTGACAGAATTATAAATATATGTGTGAAAAATACAGAGAACATATAAAGGAAAAAAGGCAAAACCCAAATGACATCACTATGGCAAAGCTGGATCCAGATAAATGTTTTATGCAAGACTTGACCTCTGGTGGGCTCTTTTTTTCATAGAGGACATCCAGGCAGCCAGAGAGGTGATCTAGTCAGAGCAATGAACCATGTAGTGTGACAAAATGTCACCTGCCCTTCCCCACACTCTTCTTTTGGGGGTGCAACAGGGAAGGGCAGCAGGTTTGCCCCCATTATCCTTTGACACAAAGGGCTGTGGTTGCCCTCCCCACCCTCTGGGACTATCAGCTGTTCCCACTGTCTGTTTATCCTTTTTGCCTTCTTAGTACACATTCTACATATTGTCACGTGTTTCCCTCAGTTTGAAATCACACAAAACTTCTGAGTGTGACCTTTCTTCTCTGGAGTAGCTGTGAAGTCCCACTTAATGTATCTGTAATCCAGTTGTTTACTGCTTTTTGCAGAGAAGATTTAATAGAAGAAAGCTGCTGTGAGAGCTCATACTACTTTGAAGTTTTGCTTTAGTAAGATACACATCCCTGATTTATTAGCACAATTTACAATTATATTGTAAGTAATTAAAGTAAAAACTCACTTGTCAAAACAAATGAGCACAGTATATTTTGTGTGGAGGCAACCTTGATGGCTAATTGGATTTGCGTCTTTAGTCATTTGCAAAAGAAAAAGTTAGCAATGAGTCTTGTATTACTATGAATTATTTTTTTTTTTCTTCTGCATTGCTTTGCTAAGTGTAGTCAGAGTTTCATTTTATTATTTATGCCTCTCAAGATGCAATTAGCAAGTTCCAATTCTACACATTTTTAATGAAACATTATGAAAATCTGAAATGTATTTTGAAAACATTTCTTGATTACTTTGCTTTGGATTTACATAGCACCAGCTTGTAGGAGAATATAAAAATTCAGCCTGATTACCCTCAGGCACAAAAATATTCGGTATATAAAGGGAGAGTAGAGAATGTCATTTTATCCTGACCTTGGTGAGCCTTTTCCCCCTGTTACTTACATTTAAGTTGTTACATTACAGTCTGAAAGGCAGACAACTAGACAGGTAAAAACCTGTTGTGGGTAATGGGTCATGCTCTGCCTGGAGGCTGGTATCAAGAAGGCAACTGCAGGGGTCTGTACTGGGACATGTCCTGTTTAACATCTTCACCAGTGATCTGGAGGAGGTGACACTGAACTGTCATCAAGTTCATTGGTGCCACCAAAGTGTGAGGCATGCTGCAGCTATGCTAGAGCAAAGGGAAGCCATTCAAAGTGACTTTAATAGGCTAGAGGAACAGGCCAGTGGGAATCTCATGAAATTCGAAAAGGACAAGTAAAGCTCTGTCCCTGGGAAAGAAGCAACAAACTGAAAGGTGACCTCATGGCTTTCCATAGATTCCAGAGAGGGGGTGAAGTGATAAGGGAGGTGCTGATCTCTTCTCACCGGGATTCAGTGACAGAATGTGTGGGAATGGCTCAAGGCTGCAACACAGAAGGTTGAGACAATATTAGGTAACATTTCTTTACTGAAACAATAGCCAAGCACTGGAACATGCTTCCTAGAAGAGGTGATTGATGCTCCATGCCTTTTTGTGTTTAAGAAGTATTTGGATAATGCCCTTAATAATACACTTTAACTTTTGGTCATCCCTGAAGGGTCAGTTGTAGGTGTTCAGTTTAGGTAGTTCCAACTGGAACCATTCTGTTCTAATGAAGGATAAGGACAGACAAGTTGGGAGTAATCTCAAGGCCCAGAAAAGCTCTGGGGTAACAAGTTGGATGTGATCCAGTTGCAGAGACGACTGAGGGTACCTGGGGCTGTGTGACGACAAGTACAGGCAGCCAGTCCCAGCAAGAGATTATGCCCCTTACTTTCACTCGAAATTTCATGAGCCTTGTACAGGTCCATGTCTCAAGTGTGTCCCAAAGTCCCTCTAGGTGGCATCCCTTTTCTCAAGGACATGAAGAGCACCACTCAGCTTGGTGACATCTTCTATTCCTCTGTAACAGAAGTTTTGGTATCGGTCTCTGTGCTATTCATGTAGTGTAGTTGTACTTCCTGAGTTTTGTGGTTATCTTTAGATTTAAACACAAATTGTTTATATTGGTTCAAATTTCACAGAACCACAGATTTTCACAGATCATGGGATTCTGCTAAAATTTTCAGAACTCTTATTATTTTTCTTTAGTATCAATATTACATTCCATAAATAATAACAGTCAATCTACAGTGTCATATGCATGATTGCTGTATTTTTACTGTTCTGCTTTGTGCTCCTTATTTTTTCTCTTATTTTATGATCAATGACAATACTTCTATATCTTTTTACATAGTTTACTTGTTTCTTAAAAAAACCCAAACAAAACAACAAAAAACAAGTAAACAAACAAAAACCAAAACAAAAACAGAAAAACCCCAAACAAAACCCAACACAACCATACAAGGATCTGTTAAAGGGTTTTTAATAGTTGGATGCATTTTTTCATCTGTTTATTCTCCATCCAAAATACTTATCATATATACAAATAACTTTGGAGACTGAAAACAAATATGTGTCAGTTTTCCATAGTTGTACTAATTTATTTAGTTCCATTTCAATTATTTCTCTAGCTTCTGAAGGCAAGATTAAGATCATTTGCATTAAAAACATAGAGACATTGTCACTCAATGCTATGGGGACAGATAGGTTCTTTTGGGGATCCTTGGCAGAATGACAACAGTACTTAACTACAGTTACAGTTAATTTTTTTTTTTTTAAACAGATTTTTCTGATTAGCATAGTATGGAATCTTACGATCAGAATAGCACAGATTCTTATAAACAAAATCATTGTAGTATAGTTTTATAAGTAGTGTAACAGAGAATTTTACAGGACAGCTTAGCTTACAGTTCCTAACCACCTGGACCCTCCACAGATCAGGTCAAATCTTAATATTTGGTCTGCTGTGTCAGTGTAACAACATTTTAATGGAGTCTCCAACCACAAAATAGAATGAGTCACTCAATCCTCACAGGAATCAAACAATGGCTGAGGGGTCCTTGACCACTGAAGGAACCACGGGTTTTGCTGTCCAGCAGCAGTTCTGGTCGAGGTTCCATTTGGACGAGTAACTGTTAGATTTTATGGATCATGGTCTGTCTGCTGTTATATTTGCCTCTCCTGTGATGGGATCCTCACCCCCTGATTGGTCAGGTGCCTGAAGCCTTCAGGGCCAGTTGAAAAGGAAACAGCAATTCATTAGCCCAATATTTTGTCTACAGGAATAGTAATGGACAGGCCATGAAAAGAAGGCAGAGGAATTTGGCTGTTTCTTTCAGACCCTTAACCATCTCCCCAAATCCCCTGGTTTTTAACCTTTTACTAGGGTTCTAAGATGGTGTATCTCTTGCTGTTCTCTCTGTTTTTTGCTGATATCCTGTTCTTAATTGATCTGTTTAGTACCATTTCAAACCTTCTGGTATTGTCTCTTAAGACAGCAGTCTCACAGAAATTCATTGCCTGTTTTGCAAAGAGGTATTTCCTCTTATCTATTTAAAATGTAGTGTTAATTTATTTGCCACATTCATGAATGTTTAAAGTTTAACTAACTTCCTTGTCTGTCTCTTCTCTAAAGTGTATCCTAATTGTTTTCATGTTTCATTCTCAAAGCTGATGCTCCATCTCCTATATCAATCTAGTTTTTATTCTCTGTACCTTTTCTTACTCTACTGTATCCTCCCTCAGGCTCAAAGTGCAGAACTGTGCAATTTTTAAGAAGTCAACACAACAAGGTTTTATACAGCAGCAAGATGATGACCTCTATTGTATTCACTTTGCCTTTCCGGATGATATGAAATGTTTTGTCCATTTCTTTTATTGCAGATGTTTCACATCAAGCCAATGATTTCAGAGGGCTGACAACAACGACTCTAAGCTGCACTTATAAGTGCTAGAATTTTTACCACTCTGTGTGTGTGTGTACATATATATAAAATATTTATTTTATAAAACCTTTATCTTGATGTCATCTTTTATAACTTCCCAGTCATATCCAGTTATGCTGATCTGGAAAAGTTTTTGAGTGAAAAAAAACCAAAAACCAAACAAATTTGTTATCTTTCTTTTTTTCCACCAAGAATTGTACATTTTGAAGTGTTTCTCCACAACTGATTTAACATGTTAAGGGAAGAAACATTTTCAGAAGTTTTACTTTTGGTTTGCCTTTTTTTCTGGTGATAAAGAGAATTATCCACTTTTATTAAACAATTTCACAGTTAGTGTCCAGGAAGCCTTATTACATTCACAAATGGTTGCTCCAAAAGTAATATTTTTTCCTAGGAAACATACTAAACCAATCTCTTTTCCTGTACTTCTCTAGTCCTAAGAAACTGTGGTCTATGATTATTAACTATCTCATGGTTCATGTCCTGGAAAGCAATTCTCAGTTATGAAATCTGACTTTGAGTTCAAGTAGTTGCTATCCAAGAGATACTGCTGAGAAAGAATATTGAATCTTGCTACTTCTGTAGATTGTAATTTAATGTGGAACTCTGCCAAGATGAAAGGAACAAAAATCAAAAGTTAATCACTTGAATCTAATGAGACTGCTAGCCTTACTTGTCTTTGTAATTATTTTTTTCTTTTTTATCCAATAAATAGGTTATGTAGTGCATCATCCTTATATGTATTATGTATTTTGTTCTATTACTAAAGTCTCAAATATTTTTTCACCCTTCTTCATTTCTGTATATACCTATGTAAACACTTGCACATTTCTATTTCTTTACTCTTAATATGCAAATATGTTTTTAACTGCACTTTTTTTTCTGTACATTGTCTTATCTGGTGATTAGTTCATCTTTCGTGATTTTTGTTTCAGATTTAAAAGTGCAGTACTGCTAAACTTCTTTTTATATCTCATATACCTGTTACTGCACCCTCAACTTGTAAGAAAGAAGTTTTCTTTGTTAACTAGCAATTTTGCAAACTGGTACACGCTATAGAGGTTTATATTCTGTGTTTCTCTACAAAGTTGTAATACCTATGTAGCTTTTCAGGGAAGCCTTCTACCTGACAAACTTCAGGAAATCTAGGGATAGTAAGACTACTGATTCACCTGCTACCAAATCAAGAAGGTGCTTCACAGAGCACCTGAGTGCAATAAATAGAAGTAGCCTGGATGAGACCAGTGGCCACTTCTGTAGGTGGCTATGTATTTCAACATAGATGAGCAATGAAAGACTTGGTGCCCCTGATACTAAATGGCAGCAATTTCCTCTCATCATATTGTTAACACTCAGCTCCCTCTGCAGACAGATTTTGAAAGGAGGCAGATGAAGCAGCCCAAAAGAGAAATGGGGGAAGAGCTAAATATCAAGCTTGTCCAAGACTAGCTCATGGGACTGTGGATGGGAGCTGTACTGTGCTGCCTCCTCTCTGAGCTAAAGATTAGACAATGAAGTATTTTATTTAATGATGCCCATATGAAGTTCATTATCACCCACATTTGTGACAGGAAAGATCCACATATCATATAAAATATAATATGAATAAGAAAAAGTCAAGAAACACTGTACAGCTACTTTTCCCTAGCATGGCTATTTCCTAGTAACAAGTTCTGTACTTTTTCTAATTACTGCCTGTAAGTAGAGTGAGGAATATTTTTTCTTCACCTTTGATTTGGTATGTGTCAACATGTTCTTAATCTTGTTAAATACTGTGGTAAGTTTAAACCACATATCTTCATGTCTTTAACTAATTCAAACTTGAAAAATTTTCTTGAGGACTTTAAAATCTATTCTAAGAAAATGAGATTTTATGGTACAATTTTGTATAATATTTTTACATGTATTTTTCTAGAAGTAGCCCTGGTATTGAAAGTTCCTATTTAAATTTCCAGCAGCTGAGAGCATTGTATGCAAACCACTCTTTGTAAGTAATTTTCAATTCATTTTTCTTGCTGTGCTCTAGAACTGAAAGTCTGTGTTTATTTTCTGATATGGCATTGATACTGAAGAGCATTCTGTGTTTGGTTTTATTGTTAAGTTGACTTACGTAAAATTGCATGGGGAATTTTATCATCCTATTTACTATTTTTAAATCTTTGCATGTGAAAGATAGAATGCAAGAGAAAGTGTATTAAACTTCTGGTTTAAGAGCACGGCTCCTTATAGCATCCCATATACCATAGTCAAATTTCATCACTAATTTTTACAACACATTTTTCAAGTTCCAGGGTAAGGCATGCACTCTCTAATTTACTAATTGTAAAATGTTTTTCCTGGCAGATGAAGGAACATATGAATTTCAACTTCAATTTTAGTATGACCTACTTTTTGGTTTTTTTGCAATAATTTGTTCTACTATTCTCTGTGTTAGTATTTTAGCCATTGATACCATTTACATTTTATCTTAGATTTTAGACAGATTTTAATTTATTGCTTTACTTCTTTAGTCTCAAACCAAAGCTCTTCTTTTGAAAACTATTTGAATTTGTGGACACATCTCCCTTTCCCCTGCCTTTCTTATACATTAACAGAAAGTTTACTTTATCCTTTTTTTATCCTTTATCTATTTGCTATGAAAGGGGATATTGCTTGTTTTTTATTTCTTACTCCTATCTTCTAAAAGTGTCAGTAAATCTATCCTCTGTTGAATCTCTTGCCTGATCAAAGGCTTCAGAAATGGTAATGCTAGTCTGCTCCTCAAGTCATCTCTCCCTTAGCAAAAGAGGGGTTATACTTATAGAATTAACTACTGGATAAATGAACTTTTGGAGTCCTAAGTCTTAGAGTTTTTTATTAAGAGTTTTCTTTCGGCCTCATAGTCATTAGAAAATTCTTTCCGGTTTTTTTGGGCTTTTTCTTTGTTTGTTTTTACCTAGCTACTACAATTAGTACATCTCTTTTCACATGTATCCAATTAGTGAGTTCTGTTGATGATGTGAAATTCTTGACAAATTTTTATGCCTATTATGATGGGGGTTTTTTGCCTTTATTCTTGTGTTATTTTTATAAACTCTATGCTTTTCAATTTTTCATTTCACTAGGAAACTCCCTGACTTTTTAATTAGATTTAGTCCCAACTTTCATCTATTTTGCCTCTATTATCTATGAAGAATTTCATCCAGTCTTTGCATATACACTTCTCCTATCACAGTGTCTCACTTATCTTTGTACAGCTTTAAAAGGGAGTATATGCCCTTTTTACACCTATTGCTGCATTTTATGGTGATGTTTATCTTCTAAGGTTTAAGTATATAGTTTTACTCCTATTTTTTTTTCACACTAGATATATCTCTAAAAATAAATTAAATACATAACTTGATGGATGACATGGAACAGCCCAAAGCTGTAGTAACACAAACATATTTACTCTCTAAATCAGGAGGGCAAATTTAAACTGTCTTCTGGGAAAGATGCCTGGCTATGATCATAATTCATGGACCATGCATAAGAATTTTTGGAGAGACTGATTGTCATCAAAGGTCAGAAGCATACTTGGAGCCATTTTAACAACTAGCAGTGGAGCTGATTGCCTTTCAGTGCCTAGGAATATTTTTTATGCTGTAGGGTTTTAGCATTTTGTATTTGTGGATTTACTGGGTTTTGCAGGGGTGGTTGGGGAGTTTAATTCTGTTTTGAGCTGTGGGTTTAATGTGGGGTTTTTAATCATTTTTATTAAGATAGATTAAGACATATCTGCTTTCTTGGTAGCCCCAGTAAATGTAGCTCCACAATTTGATTGATTGACTAACCTGTGAAGTGTCAATTTTAGTTATGCACTGCCTGTTTAACCTGCACACTGCTTGACCTAGATATTGGTAACTTTAGTTCTCTATTATATACAGAACTTCAATATACTGTTCATCTTTCATCAGTTGAATAAGTAAGAGTAATTTCCTTCTGTATGCTTTCCAAGTTCTGCTTTCATCTTCCTTAGCTATAGGTGGCTAAATGAAATCTAATCTTAATTAAGAGCCTGAAATCCCATAATATTCTATTGATATTAAACTCTGGAGGATGATACTGTAGCGGTGGTTAACGCTAAGAAATTGAGAGGATTATAGATAAAATTCCTATAATATAAAATAGAAACTTGAATTTTAATTAAATGTTAGGAATAAACTTGTCTTTGAGATTTTACTTGTAAATCTCTTGAAATTCCTGTACAGATCCATACACAATGAGGGGGAAAAAGGAGCTGACATGTTTAAAGTCAGCTTTTTAGAAGGCTCTATAACAGGCCTATGAAGATTTTTTCTTCAAGAGCTTCTCCTTTTGACAGCATCACCTATTCTGCTTTAAGCCAGCCTCTGCGGGGTATATTGCCATCAAAGCAAAAAAATTAGATCCATGACGATCTTTCTCAATCCATTAGATTATTCTCATTGCTATAAATTACCTCACATCTTAAAGAAATTATGTAAATTGTTGTCTTTATCTTGAAAAAATAGCACATCTGGTACCTTAACATGACTTTGCTAGGAAGAAAGAATGTCCCATTTCCTCACATCTGCTCATGTACTGTAAAAATTAAAAAGAATAAGGCAGTCCAAATAGGAGAGAGGCCAGTGCAGGAGCTTCATGGTGATGTTTGGCAAACGTCTCTGCCCAGAAGTTGACTGGATTCTATACTAAGCACTTGGTTTTCCTAAAAGAACAGAAAAAAACATATGACTAGGGAGTTGGGTTGTTTTCATCTACTTAATATTCACATAATTTAAAAGAAGTAAGGTGCAACTAATCAAATCAAATCTTCTGTTACAGATAATTTCCTTGGGAATTCAGCAATCAAGACCACTTTTAAATTACTGCCAAAATTATCAGTGCTAGTAATTTCATTATACATATCTAATCAATGCTTCATAAAAAGTGTATAAGAATGCTATGAGAATTCTTAGGTAGATAAGATAATATCTTTCTGGTGAGAGCCTATGCTATGAAAAGTAGTATTTGTTTACCATGTTTGTATTTCTATATAGTGAACTGAAACATAAAACACAACAAAGAAGGAACTGGAAGATACAGAAGAACTTAAGGTTTTTGTGAAGTTAAATAAGTTTTGCTAATGTTGTATATATACATATGTATTCATATATATGTATATATATATATGCATACATATAGTTTGTACTTTATAAATATTCATATGACTTACTTAATGAGTAGAAAAGACTTCCAACTGTATTCCAACCACACTACCTTCTGGCTAACTGCTTAAAGTAAAAACAGATCATCTGTAGAGTGAGTCCACCATGCCCACCATCATTCATGCTAAAATATTTAAATTAACTAAAAAAATAACAGACACTCAGTTTGCATATCTGAAAGGGATACCTATCTCCTTGTTAGGACATTTTGTGATATTTTTTGGGTACACCAATAGATATCAAAGAACAAATGCAAAATTAAATAGAAAAAAAATTAGGACTTACTATCGCATTCCTTTAATTTATGCTTAAAAAAAAACAGTAATATCATAGCAGCAGTTTATGAAATGTGGTTCAAAGAGAAAAATATTCTGAAATCCTTTCTCTGCTAGACATGAAGCTTTGTGACTGCACTTGCTATAACAAAGGATTACAACAAACAACAATAGCTTTGCTGTGTTGTTCTTCTGTGAGTACAGGAGTGTCAGAAAGCTTGAAAGAGTGAAAAGCTTGAAAGTCTTGACATTTTAGTAATTTTTTTAAAGAAAATCTGGCAGCAACAAGTAAATCTTTGTGTTATGGTTGGTTTGTGCCTGCTGCTAAACACAGCATATCAAGGGGTACAAGGGCACTGTAAATAACACAGAGGAGAACACAAGCTCTCAATCACAGCATCCAGCTACATTTTAAGTATTGTAACTGGCTGTGAAAGACAGAAGTGTGACATCTTAAGGTGATAGTACTCTTCCAAGTTTTATGAAAGTGGAATAAACAAGAAGAAACAGAAAAAAAGGTGTTTCCTACCTACTGCTTTACTGCTGTCAACAGATTTTCTACACAGAGTTTTGGAAATCAAACAAGAAGGAGTTTCGAAATTAAAGAAGGCGAGTTTTCATACAACAGATAGAATTAAATTCTTACAAAAAAGGAAGGAAAATATTTTTTATGTATTCATACACATCTAAATGTGTATGTGAATATTTTCAAACATATTATAAATATAAATCATATCCTAAATTTATTTTTTTATTTATTACCCTGTAGGCCTTTTTTAGTAGACACAGTAGTGTTATATACCATGGAACTATGATTTTAAGTGATATTAAATAATACCATTATATCAAATGTACTTTAAGAAGTAAATTATATGTAACTGGCTTGTCAGATTTGGGTTAAATGTCACCAGTTTAAGTAAGAATCAGACATAACAGCCCCCAAAGTTTTCACACAAATTTTTAGAGAAGATTAATCTAGAGTATTACTAGGGAAGAAACTACACAATAAAGGACTGTCTTGAAAATTAACATATTTTACAAGAGATTACAGAATTAATTTACAGGAGAGCAAGAGAGATTGCTCAAATTCTTTTCTCAATACCTATAGATGGGGAAGGATTTTGCTTAGAAATCTCTTCAAAATCTTAAAGCAGACCCCAATATATTTTGATATACACAGCTGGAAAAGTCACTGCTAGGAATAGATAGTAAATAGTGACAATATATTATTATTGTCCATTTGTACACACTTTGTACAATACAAATTTGTACCCTGGTAAGCTGGTAAATTTGCTGACAAATCACAAATATCTTTCCAGTCAGAAAGGACTCCAGAGAGAAAACTTCGCCTGTAGTCTTCACAGATCTGCACACCCCAGCAAACATAAGATCCTGAATCTGTGACAAACTTACTGGATGAGATGAAAGGTCACCAAGGTGCAGAACCCAGAACAAGTTTTTTAAAAAAAGGTCTAAAGCAGCAAGTATTGCAATTTTTTGGAAAGCTTCTTATACAAAGTAAACCACCCCAATAAATCTTAAGATATTAAAAAATGCAACAAAAATAACGAAATAACCATCAAGACCTTTAAGGTTCACTTTATATACTGGCCTATGTCTTCTAATATTTGCAAGTACTGAACTGTCCAAAGAAATGTCTTGGAATACTGGTTTGCTAAGTTATGAGAATAAAGAAAGAATGTAGCTCTTGATCAGTTTTTTTTTTTATTAACATAAAACTTTTGAATAAGCACAGATGACTTGTCAATTATTCGAATTTGGCAGGGAGTACTTCAAAAATAAGCACAGGATTTACCCAACTCACTGGTCTGTCATGTCCAATTTCTTGCCTCTGGCAACTGAAAGTTCTTGATCCCTCAAAGTAAGAATAAAAAATAATTATTATGCACCTACACAAATCAGCAACATTTCACCCACTATTATCCCCTTGGAAGAGTGGTTTTATATAAGGAATGGGAATTTATTACTGTATTTGAACATGCTTTTACTATCAGCTGCCAAAATACCAGCAGATTACAGCTCCTTCTTTTGTGTCCTCTGGGAGATCAGCAGGGCTGTTGCACAAATACAGAGCCAGCAGTAAAATGGGGATAATCTAGTTCTGCATATGAAACATGCATGAAATATTTGTAAAGATCTATGCTTGTCCTGCTGGCTTCATTTTTAAAGTAACAAGCTGGTTGTAGCAGATATATGTAGATCAGTGCATTAACTTATTTCTGCTAACTGTCCAGGAATGTGGCTTCTGTGATTTCAGGCAGAAGTGGCTGCTGCAGTCACTTTATTCTTTCTTTCCACATGGCTCTTACAAGAATAATTCCTCACCATCATAAGGATGCTGCTTGGATCCAGTACATTTCTTGGATTAACAGCACTGAAGCAGAAAGGAACATTTCATACCACAGAAAACCTGAGATGTAGCATTAAAATGAATTTTAGGATTTCAAATAATAGTTGTTAAAGCTGCAGCAGTTTTGGAATGAGTGATGGATGGTAAACTACATCACTTGCAGCCATTGTGGTAATAAGTGATGGTTTCCTGCACTTTGAATATAAACTGCAGAAAATCATGTTATCAGGTGAACCAAAAAAATATGGCTCCTGTAGCAGCTGCTGTTTGCTAGGGAAAAAAGATAGAGTATGCCATTAATTTAATTATGGTTTGTTGAGAATCACAACAATCTACCTATTTTTCTGGCCAGAGAGCTGCAATTGCAGAGGCCCAGTACTCTATTGAATGCATCTAGAGATGTTGAGTGCTACTATCTGTTGAAATCATAAAAGGAACTATTTCTAGTGTGCACAAAAATTTGAACTCATAACATGATTATTGAGGATTGCAAATGATATATTTCACAGGAGTACTCATTTTTAAGTTGTTGATGGATTCAGAGAGCTGGTGACAGCAGCAGGGGCACAGAGCCATAGCCCTGCCATGCACAGCCCCTGCTGCCCACCCAGCCTCTCCCCTCACCTCACCAGCTGGAGTCCCATGCCCTCAGGAGCAAGGGAACAGCCCACCTGCTTCAGAGCAGGGGCTTCAGGCTCTGCACAGACTGTTCCAGTGTCACAGATAGTGGGAAAGCTGCCAGTATCAGTCCAGTTCTCAGAGATGGCAGCTGGCCAGGAGCTGGTGTGGCATTGAAGGAGTGACCTAGGTTGGCTTCATTTTTATTAATGCACACATTAATAAAAACTGCTGATTTTCCTACTGTACTCGCCTGTGCCTAGTCCATCCTGAGAGCAAGCTGGATGCAGGCAAGGCATCAGAGATTTGAAGCTTGGTGACTGTGTGGTCACTGTCCACCAACTACCACTTCACCCATGACACTCTCTCTGGGAACAAGCCACAAATTTCAGAGTGTATGTCTCCAATTTGGCTCCCTGTGTATCTGTACCAAAATTTTTCACATCAGTGTTTTAGGAATCTCCTGGACCTATTTGTACCAACTGTGTAGTTAGCATCTGTCAAGTTGAATTTCCCCACAAAGAAAAGGTGACTTATTCAAATGTGTCCCTTGGTTCCTTAAAGAATAATTTGTTGTCCTCCTAGCTGGGTGGCCAAAAGCAAACTCTCATGACGACACTCACTTCATTTGTTTGTCCCTCTATCCTTGTCCAGAGGTTCTCATCTGTGACATCACCAACTGCATCTCTGGACATTCCAGATCTTCCACTACATCCAACACTCACAGCAGTGTCCTGCACACTCACACACCACCCTGAAAGCTCACACACCTTGACAGGGAACTGCACACTTGCAGCAGTGCCTTTCACACCCTCACAGCAGGGCACTGCACGCCCACATGCTACAGTTGTGCAGCTCCGCTCACAGCGGTGCCATGCACACTCACACACTGCAATACAGCCATGAATGTTTGTGTGCTCCCAGTTGTGCCCTGCTGGGACACCACTGATCCTTGACATTAGCCAATTCCTCTTTTCTGCCTGGCTTTTTTTTCCTTGTTTCTTTCTTCAGGGTTGGTTGATTTGTTGATTAGGATGGTGGATTTTCAGGGGTATTTTTGGGGTTTGGACATTTAGGATTTTGCAAACATTTCATATCAGTGTTTTTCCCTCTGCAAATTTTGATCTGTTTAAAGCACATGTCTCAAAAGTATGAGCTCTCTCTACAATATTCTTCACTTTCTCAGCTGACTCAGGTCTACAGACTCTTTCACAGCTTATTGGTTTTCTTCCCCTCCTTCCCCTCCCCTCCTGCCTCTTGGAGAGCTTCAGAAAACCTACTATGGATAATCTTTATAGAAAAGAATTACCAACTGTCAGTCTAATCACACTGATCACAACAAATCACCGTTGTCCCCCACAGTTTCACATAACTCAGAACCGCAATGCAGTCAATGATTTCTATGCTTGTAAAGCAGCAGTGCCTAATTAAAAACTGATAGAAGGTAGCTTTCAGTTAAACATAATTAGCCTTGCCAATGCATTTCAGTGTTTTCAGAAAATTAAGTTATACTTTCCAAGATTTTTGATTAAACCCTAAGTTGTTGGGGAAAAAATGCAGGTTTATATGATGGCTGGTTTTAAGAAGAACTTTCTCATAATATTTTATTTGAATATATTCATATTGAATTAGTAAATCCTTAGGGAGAATCAGCACAAAGTGTAAATACATATTGTGATGTGTTAAATTAATACTGAAAGCTCTACAAAGTATAGCACTAAAATATGAAAAGTTCCTAAACTTCTGAATGGAGAGAGATAAAAGAAGTATGAAACAAATTCAGCTGTTTAAATTTCATTGCTACTTTGAAAAAATGTAATGACATCCAGAAAAATTAAATTTCTTATAAAAACACAGAAATACTTCTCAAACACTGATCAATGTAATTAGAATTTGTAACATGTGGAAAACTGCCCCATAAATATTAAAAAAAAAACTCAAACAGATTAAAAGACTCTTGACTGCCTGCCTGAAAGTGCCGCATATGACTCTTTCCAAGAGTTGTCCTAAGAAAAATGATAAAAATTAATATTAGGTTTTAAGTTGATTCCCCCCTCTTTCTCTCTGGCTGGCTGTTTTTTGGAAACACATCTTCAAAAAGACATAACGTATAAATACCAGGGTTTGTTTTTTTTTTACCTTTAGGGAAGAATCACATTTTAAATTTTGCATTTTATGAGAGAAAGGGAGAGTACAACAGAGTAGTTCTGTAGATGAGATGTCATTAGAAGAATTAAAATTACATAATTCTACACTCAGATTGATATAGAATTTACTTCCCTTCTTGGGATTGAAATAGTCAAATAAAAGTGCTAATATGTGACTTGAAAAAAACACAGGACTTTTTTTTGTGGTTGTTTTTTCCTGTTGTGGTTTTTAGTTTGTTTCTGTAACCCTAATTTCAGTTGCAATTGCAAATAGTATTAAAAGGACTGTGTGACATTGGAAAAATGTAATGATGATGAGGTTCATATATGATAAAACTGAATTATAATATGTTTAAAAAATTCTGAATTTTCATTAGGAAGTTGTTCTTGCATAGACTCTATATGTAGTATTGGCCTGTAGAAAATCTGGTGGTTTTACAGTTTGTTAGGATCGGTATTCTTTTTTAGCCTCCATCCAGGCATGAAACAAGATTAAAAAAAAAAAATATCAATATATGCAATTATGGTTTAAACAAAATGATGCTGAAAACAGTATTATTATTTCTACCCATTTCAATAGTCTGAGAATCAGTCCTTACCTAATAACTTTGCTTAAATGTAATTATTTGTCCTGATTTTCTTCTCCTGAAAGTTTAAAGATCATATTAAAATAATTCTAGTCCAAAGTACAAAATAATCCTTCTATTTTAATTAATTAAATTTAGTTAAATTATTTTTACCTGAGCTAGGGCTACCAAATCTATATTTTTCATGTTTATTGCAGGGAAAATCATCTTAAGTCATCTATTTTAATGCAAATCAGGACAGATGAAGCTTATTCATCTCTCCATCATGACATAAAATTAGTTGGCAATAAATGAACCATACACAAGTATTACTATTAGCACTCTAATAAATAAAATGCAACCCTGGACATTTAAAAAATGTAAAAAACCACTTTTCTGAACACCCTTCAATACTGAACACCTTTCAAAAATTAATCTCATAACATTCTAATGTTTCTTTGTCCCCTTCTCACCCCCCCCATATTTAGTTATATCATATGACCCAGAAGTGAAGACACTACTGAAAACTAGAGGTCCTGTTCATGCTTCCCACATCTCTGAAGACAGGACACAGCAACAATTTTAGTAGCTCAGGGTTATGGAGAGCTTTGATAGAGGCTCATCCTACAATAGAATTGAACAAAATGACACATTTTCCACAAAATGCAAAACATTTTGCCACAAGCAGAAGTATTAACAAGCCCATGTCGTTTCCTGAGCATGTACTTATTGAGTGAATATGCCCAGTTCAGTTATTTACACACTGGGGTCTTTGTGCCATTTGTAATGTCCTGGGATATCTTGCTCAGCTTCCAGGTTCTGCTCTTTAATAAGTGTATTAAGGTCTCTCAGACTCTGTGCCATGTCTGCCAATGTCACTCAGATACTCTTTGATAATGATGGCACTAGATGTGTATGCCTGTGTGAGTAGACACCCAAACCATAGCATTTACACCCTATTTAGCATTAATACCTGACTATTTAGCACATATCTGTTCTTCCACCTGTTTTCAGTCACCCTGGTATTTTTCTTATCATACCATCTACAATCATTTATGCTTGTTATTTTTAAAGAATATCAACTCTATATGGCTTTCTGTTGCTTTCCTCTATGGGTGCCTTTGGATACTGTTTTGATTAGCCTCTATCATATAGGATCTGAGAATAAGGTAAACCTTAGAGAAATGACTAACATTTAAAAGTCATCATCCACTTTATACCTTTTCTAAAGAAGAAAAAGAATTTCCATTGTGCAAAGAAAATTACTTGAAAGCTGTTTTCACTGTATCAAGATGGGATCTTTTAGTTTTGAACTTTATCCTGCTTTATTTTTGTCACTCCTATTAAATGGATTGAAAGAAATGGGAAAATATTGATTGAAAACTCCATTCTGTCCTTTACCACAAATCACAGTCTCTCACATCTATAAGCCTTCAAATATTGTTGTCTGTGGTGTTCTTATTTACTCTACATATTGTGAATTACCTCTGCCTGGGAAAATAACTTCTCGGATCAGAATGGCCAACTTACATTGAAACTTTGTTCTTGCTCTCAGAACCAATCCAATTATTTAAGGGTTCTGATGTACAGTTGAATTGGGTTTAGGGGTCAAGGGTTTGGTAGACAGGGTGGGCTCTATAAGAGGCTGCCCTGTGTTGGGCACAAATAGCTCCAGTTGGCTCCAGCAGATAGACCACAGTGAATGGCTGAGTCCTCCAGTCATGGGTCTTGATGGGAAGACTTATTAAGGAATGGGCAAAATGTTGCATACGCAGTGAAGCATGAAGAAAAAAAAATTAGGAACAACCATGTGAACATCAAGGTCAGAGAAGAAGGAGGAGGAGGAGGAGGAGAAGATGCTCTAGATTCTGTATCAAAGGTTTCCCTAGAGCTCATAGAGAGGACCATGGTGGATCATTCAGGTATTTCTTGAAGCAACCTGCAGCCCATGGAGGGCCACAAAGGAGTGAGTTGTTCTGGCAGGAGCTACAACCACTGGAGATTTACTCTTCAGGTTTATCCTGCAGAATTGCTGCTCATGGAAAGAACCCTTCACTGGAGAAGAAAGGTGTGAGAAGGAAGGAGTGGCAAAGAAAAACAGTTACAAACTGACAACAACCACCCCCTCCTGTCTCTTCTGGGCCTATCAAAGCAGGGGAGATGGAGGTACATGAGTAAAGTTGAGGCAAAGCTTCTGTAGTTCTTTTGTCTGTCACCATCCAAGTCTAATTTAATCGGCATTAATTTCTACTTTTTTTTTTCCCAAGGTAAGTCTGTTTTACCCCCAAGTGTTCTTGGCAAGCTGTCTTACTGTCTTTCTCTCGACTAATAAGTTTTTCATCTTATTTTTATCTCCCTGTCTTGTTGAGTGAGAGAGGGTGAGGATCTGGCAGCCAAACAAGGTCAACCTGACAAACAATAAATAAAACCACAAAATTTTCAGAAATAGCATAAGCAGTTAATATTTTTTAACAGTTATAATCTTGAAAACTTGCAATCTATGAATGAGAACCCATAACTTCTTTTTGTTGTTTTCATGGTGATGGGTTTTTTTGAGGTTTTTTGTTTGGTAGTGAGTTTTTGTATGTTTGCTTTTTGATTTGGTTTGGTTTCTGGTTTTTGTTGGTTGTGATTTATGACATTTATCTTAATGAGTAACAGTTATGTGTGATGGAGCCCTGCTTTCCTGGAGATGGCCAAAGACCTTCCAGCTCATGGAAGTGGTGAAAGAATTCCTTGTTTTGTTTGCTTGAGTGTACACCCTTCCCCTTACTTACCTATCTACAAGTTTTCCCAGTTTTGCCTTTCTGATTCCCTTCCTCATCCAGCTGTGTGAAGAATGAGCAAGCAGCTGTGTGAGGCTTATTAGGTGCCAGGGTAAATCCAAAATTTCGCATATCAATTAATGATAAATTTTCACAATACATATCACAGTAAATTTTTGTTTTTGAAAAAATAGGTAAGATTCTTGTTGCTAGGTTAAAAGTCTAGCATTTCTTATCTAGTTTCATTTTGTAATTTATGGAAGGAAGTATGATCACTATGCAGCAGTTTGTCCTTCCTAAATCATTAGACAATTGATATTACTCATGTATCTCTTCACTTCTTTTTAGTGATGTGGGAATTTGGATAATTTTTCTAAATGTAATTGTTCAATGTGAAAATTTATACAAAACCAAAAAATACATTATGTTACGTACATTAATTTTGGAAGTGGAAGGGAAAGAAAGTGAAGAGGTGCTACCAAAGGCAGTGGTGTTGCAATTGAAGACGTGGAAAGCCTATTTTATGTAGTCATCCTAAAACTGAAAGATGAAATCATAGTTTGGGCTTCTAACTACCCAAGGATTCGTGAAGAGAATTGAGCACTTTTGGTTGGGGCTTCCACAGTATACTGTACAAATAACAAATGGATCTAAAGAAATATAGGGACTCAGTATTTACCACTCTGTCAGAAGTAGAAATCAAACCTCTATCTATCTTCAGATGAGTACTTTGACTCCTCAATAAGAAAATTAAATTACATTTAAATGCAACAGTATTTTGTATAAAGCTTGGTTTGTTACATGTATTCTGAGAATGTCTGCCAAATTAGGCTTGATGTGCTCAAAGCAAAGTCTTATTTTTGAATATACTTGAGGCTTGAGTCTAATCAAAAACCTTTTGCTGTTTGGTATATTAAGTAAAAGAACATTTAGATCCCTGAGAAAATTATCAATCAAAATCATAGGTGTTTTCAGAATTCCAAGATTTTGAGGCTAGGTAATGACTGCACATTCTAGTAACTGTTTTGAGGACAGTCTCTTAGTTGTGGATACCTGCAATTCCTTTTTAATGTCTCCTAGTGAGGTACATAGAATTTTCCAATGAGATGCACAGGAAGGAGTTACATAGTCAATTCAGAGCATATGAAATGCAAAACAATTTCCCTGGAATTATGCTCTTCTTTTATATGATTTCCCCTTTCATTTGGTTTTGTGTGGGTTTATTTCCTGCAGCTCAATATTGTACAATAGCTACTGAATGTCTAGACAAGCAGGTGTGCTTCCTCATGTTCATTAAATACCCTTAGATTAAATTGTTTTCTAAATTTCCATACATTTATATTTTTTATTTTATAACTTCATAAATTTAATAATATGTCATTCAAGTTATTAATGAATAATATACAGACTTAAATTAAAAATTACATTCATGAAAACAACAATCTGGTGCTATAATATTCTCATTTATGGCTGAATTTGAACTTCACAATCAAATAGAAAACTATGAAAACTAGATGGCATGTTATGACTAAATTTGAAAGAAAAGTTGCACTCAAGCAGAAAAATAGTAAAATTCAGAAGGACATTTTAAGGTCATGTAAATTCTGAAGAACATAAGTATAATATGAAGATTCTCAGTACTGAATAGTCCTGCAGACAGAGAGCTTGGCTGAAGAAGAAAATTAATAAAAAAGTTCCAGGGTAATATACAGAAAAAAAAATACTTTAAGTTATGCCTTTTTATATTTTGTTAATATTTGTTTTAGACTAAGATGCATTTGTTTCATTGTTGCCAAATAGATTCAGAAACAGATTATTTATCACCGCTTTCAAAATCAATGACACTTTAAAGTATTTTAGTACTAATTTTACTTTTGTCTGATAGTCTGAAAGGACTTAGTGAAGCCTAGCATGTTATCAGCCAAATTTGTGATAACATATCTATTGAAAATAGTACATCTATAAATATTTTCAGATTCAGAATTGTGTGAAACATCACAAAGAACAAACTGGTGATTATCTAACTAAATATATATGAGGCATGACCACTTTAATTTTCATGTAATATAATATTTGAGATAAGTGGACTTTAATGAACAATTATAGTTCCCTAATTGTAGCCTCATCTCCTCTTCTGGTTATTAGATCTGCAGTTCTGGCCAAAACCAAATACATTGAAAATTTGATTACCTGAACTAAAAAATCTAACTCTACAAAATAGGATCAGTGATGTTAACAATAGCCCTCTCTTCTGCTGAGACTGCATGGAGTTTGAGGAGCTGAAGCTGACACAGCAGTTTTTACCAATGAATTCTTGATAACCTTACAAGTCTTAATCTTTGACTGCCATTATTAGCTAGGTTGCCAATACAGGAAATAATTTTACCTTTAAAATTACTTTCTGAAGATGTACAGAAATACGTTAAATGTTTTGTGTATAAGAAAGGAGAGCAATCATTTCTGGATGAAAGCCAAGAAAATTGTGTCTTCAGCAGAACAGATAATATTTGTCAATGAAATTCCTGTCATGGGAATGTGATAGAGAGACTACAGAGTACATGTCTTTTCAAGATTAAATTGATGCAATCTGTTTTGTTGTTTTGATTTGGAGAGTATTCAAAGGTATTTGTTTTGCCTTCCTTATCTTCTCACACTGAATTCGAAGACTTAATTATGTTAAATAGATTTTAGGGGTTCTTGAAGAAACAAACATTATCTTCTTTTAGGTTTTTGTTATTTCCCCCCCCCCACCACCCCCCCCAGTCCTGAAAAAAATAAATAAATAAATTTACTGAAGAATTTTTGTTTCCTTCCTCACCCTCATCTAGACAAGTGGGCTGAAATCTGGTGCAGACAAGGGTGCAGAGCCTGATTCATTGTGGTTTAGGAAGAAAATGCAAGAACTTCGGTAGTACATAGTATGTGTAAAATTTATAAATAAATACACTTATATTGTGGGCATACAATCAGAAAGCTTCCACTGACAAGGGTGGATGATAAACAGTTTGGGATTGATTTAGACTATTATTTGTGTTGTTATCAAGTTTATATTTCTTAGCCTTAAAAATGAGGGACAAAAAGAAAGGTCAAACAATAATTAGTCCAGTTTCAGTCTTGTATAAAGAAAAAGAGAAACAAATATGACAAGCATCCACCTAAACCCTTCCTGTGAAGAACTTCCTAATGTCCAGCCTAAACCTCCCCGAGTGCAGCTTAAGGCTATGTCCTCTTGTCCTGTGGCTGGACCACTAGGAGCAGAGCCCAACCCTCATCTGGCTAGGGTTGCCTCCTGGGCTTCCTCTTCTCCAGGCTAAACAATCCCCAACTCCCTCAGTGCTCCTTATAGGACTTGTGTTCCAGACTTTCCATCAACCTTGTTGCCCCGAACTATCAGAAAAAAGACAAGGTTTTCCTGAAAATCTGCCTTAGGAAAAAAGTGAGTTTATTTCATAGAGGTTTAGAAAGCATTATTTTTCCTGACAAGGATTATACAGTAAAACTGGACTTCGTTCATCCTGCATTCCTTCCTTAGGCATTGATTGATGTTAGCATCTGCTGGCCTATTTACAATAACTGTGTTTCTGAACCTCCACATCCTGGCTAGGCTACAAATTATTTGCACCATTCTCTCTACCTATAAATAGAACAGTTTGATTTGGAAACTCTAACATAGCACTCTGATGGTTACATATGTAAATGTGTTATTTATATATCTTGTTGATATTATTTTGCTTTATTGATTCATTAATGGATCATGATAACCTTGCAGTTATAGGTCTTTATATTGGCAGAAGGACCTGGATATCTTCAGAAGACTGTTTAGAGGTTCAGAAAATTAACCTAATTGAATGCAAAGACTGGAAAATCCCTGTGATGGATAACCCTCCCCCACTCCTTCTTTTTGTACTGATTTTTTTTGGCTTGTATTATGTAAACTATATGTACCTAGGACACATACATTTTTACAAGGACAAAGAAAAGAAATGTAGGCTATTTACCACCCAAAAATTAAATTCATGAGGTAAATATACTGCTAAGGATTAAAAATACTGATTTTTGAAAAGAAAATACAGTAAACAATTACCTGGGGTGATAGGAGGGTTAGGGCATTCCAGACAGAAACTCCAGGCAACAGCAGTGAGGAAATTGACACTTTTTGAACATATTAATCTTTCTGTATTGCTAATAGCTGGAATCTATATAAGTATTTTAGATTATATTATATATATTCAGATTATATAACTCGTTTTGAACTATTTATTGATATCCCACATTCATTTCTGTCTGTACTTTTCTCAATGGTTGCATTAATATTTATAGGAGAAAGATATAAGACCATACCTAGCATTAGGGAAGTGTTGCAACATTATTAATATAAAATAAAGAAATGGCAGTTAGAAAGGAATTAAATTCAGTGATATGCAGTGAAGTAGGAGGTTAAAAAAAAGGACATGATATTAAAGGAATGTGATTTTTAGGCATATCTTCAAAACTTTTCAATACTTTATGATAATTACAGTAATTTAAAATGTACCATCAACCATAAGTTTAAGGCCTTATTTCAGGTTAATAATAATGCAAGAGTTGATTAATACTAGAAGAAATGCCTAGTGAGAAGGTGAGAACAAGGTGTCAAAGGTGAACTAGAAGGTGGATTGAAAATCAAGGCAGTTTTATAGAGAAAGCTAGACACTGGGAAGATGGAATGAGTGAAAATAGAGATGGAAAATAGCTTGTAGAAAATACCCAGATACAGGCAGGGTGATGAATGCTGAGTTGAGATTTCAGCATGATATAGTCAGGATTGTGGTTAAGAGGAGCCTGTTGAAAAGTTGTTGTTCTTTTGAAACTGAAAACAATTTTGGAAGGCTTGCTATTGAAATCTAATCCCAATGATTTTCTTAATTAATTAGTAATTTAGTGGATATCCCACAAAGCAGAGAAAAAAACCTGAGTGAGTGAGTGAGTGAGTGAGTGAGTGAGTGTGAGTGAGCACATGCCGCTGTCATAATATTGTACATTTTGTTCCATATATTAATCTTTATAAAAAATATTTCACCTTAACAGATCAAATTATTTCTACAGAAATAACATTGATTGGAAACAAATTTTCTTTGATGTCAATTTTTAATTTTGCTTTCTTTTTTGGTTCTTTTTTCTGTTTTGGTAAATTTCATGAACAATGATATATTTCATAATCTCAAAATATTAGAAATCTGAGAAGCAAGAATCTTTCCTAATATAAAAGAAAAATTTAGACATCTGCAGATTAAGTTAAGCACAGGTCATCTTAAATGACTCATTCTTAAATTAATCTTTTAATTAATCCTCAAATTAATTATTTTAATCGAAATTGAATAAATAAAGAACTCAGCTAAATTTTTGAAAAGGGTTTTAATGTTTTATATTATTACATTTGGATATATAGATTTCACAATTGATGTTCATCCATACATAGTTAATCCTTTTATAAGCGGGTTAGTTACATGCAATATGTAATATTATGAAAACAATTTTGCTATTAGTCCTCATTTTCATTACTAGTGTCATAGAATTCATTTTCCTAGGGAAATCCTCCTTAATTTCTTTAGAAATATTTTTAAATTTAATTATATTCAGTGTCAGTCTTAAATGTTTGCAGACACACTTTTTTCTGTCTCTGAATGTTAGGACTTGGAAAAAAAAATCCTTTTTGTGATTGGTAGGTGAAGAAACTAAATGTTGCCTTTATGAATAAGACAATTGATAACAGATAACCTTTCAAATAATACAGCAATTATAAATGGAGATACAAAAATTAAAGGGTTATTCTTCTCCTCACAAATATTTTTCCTGTTTTGAAAAACCATTTTCTACAATTCATGGTTTGGCATGTAGGTTTATAAATTTTGTTCTAATCATGCTCATTATTCCTAAAAGAGAAATCTTTAAATCTTTTATAATTAAAAAAGAAATATTATACTTTGAAATATTACTTTTTTATCTTGAGTATATTAATATTACTTAAAACATCCGAAATTGTCTTGGAATGATACGACATCCTTGTAGGATGTCTTCCAAAGACCATCACAGCGTGAATGCAAAAGCAAAGATAAATCTTGGATGGTGATACCAATGCAAATCATAATGCAATGCCAGCATAGCAAGGAATACCCAGAAACACTTGTACAAAAAAGTAATGTTTACATGGATCAAAGCAAAAAAAAAATTTTTGTTTTTTTGAAGGTGTGTGTGTTATAAATCCCTGGCTTTTTTTTCTGTCTGGTTACCATTCTTAATAATTTTATTTGTTGAAAGGAAGGCAAAAAACCCTAATAGTGCCTGTTTCTTCTGAGAGAATGAGTTCAATCATCTTTCATTTTTACTTGAGTGAATGAAGCAAAAGATGGCAAAGGATTGTGCATCTCAGTGCATAATCTTTTAAGGTGGAACTTTGTTAGAAGTCAGATGATTTCACAGTGCTTATTTAATTATACAGAAAGGAAGTTATTTCCTGGGAATGTATATTAAAAACGAAAATGCTAATAGTCCCCACCAGTAATATGGATAACTGAAGAAAAAACTGAGTAAATACTTTAAAAGATTCCATATTACAGGCAGATCAAGTAATGACATGATTATTTTAAGGTCATTACAAATTAAAAAATTAATCAATGTCTGGATATAACAATTTCAACGTGGTCTTTATTTTTTCATTTTTGTAATACCAATTTTTTCAACACCAAGTTTTTTCTACCAAAAACTTATTCAGAATTAAAATGGTTTTTTTAGGGAACTAAAACATGCTTCTGACACGCGTCAATTTTTTTGACATATTTTTGTCATTTTAACTGATGATATTCAATCAGTACAGCCTAGTAGAATATCTAAATTTCATTCCTCAGGTTTTTGTCATGGGGAAGTAGAAAGTCAAATAAAGAATTGATGTTCATTTAGAGGATTTTTAGACAATACTTCACCTATTAGTTTTTTATTTATTTCAGTTCTGATAGCACATCTCTCTGAGCACAAGGATGTCAAAAGGACAACTTAATATCCAGTAGATCCTAGGGAAGGTATACAGAATTTAATGAGGAATTGAAATTTCCTCTGTATTTCTGTATTCTGAAATTTCTGTATTCTGAAATACAGAATTGAATCTTTGACTTCTCAAAGACGATAATATTCTGTGGCAAATTTTACTAATGCATTAATTTCTGGATGCATAGATGTTAGAGACTAGCTTTTTTGTGTACTTGCTTTCTTAGTATTTTGTTATTTAATTTCTAATAAAACATCAGGTTATAATATTTTATTTATTATTATTAATGGAAATAGCTTATTTCTCATAGATTTTATATAAATTTATGTTCAAATAATAGTTTTTATGTTTGCTTGCCAGTTGGCAAAGAAATACATTGTCATAGGTTATAGGATAAAAAAATAAAAACCAATTCCCACATCTCACTTCCCAAAATAAACTCTTTTTGGTGGTAGTAACTGCTGCTAAAATTAGCTTCAATTCCAAACAAAGTATCATTGGAGTCTCGGTAAATTATTTTAAATAAGTGAAAAAACATATTTTTTCTATTCATTTAATTTGACAAACTCTATTTAGCTAAGTCTATTGAAATACAATTAATTTGTATCTTCATGTGATTTTTTGAAGAGGTGAGAGAGAAATGAATTAGTGTTTCTATTCTAATATTCATATATAGTCATATAATATTTAATGTTCTATTATGTTCAAGGTTAGATTAAAAGTTATAACTGTCTCTCATGCTGGCTAATGGTATTCTACATGATTGTCCTAATTTTTCAAAACTTTAATTTCTGCTATAGCACTAGGGAAAAAATAGCTTATGCTAAAATCTATTTCTAAAAGAAAGAGCAATCAGGAATTGTCTGTGGAATTATGTATAAAAATAGCATTAAGCATTTCCAATCTACAACAATTCCAAAATAAAGTTATTTGTCATTATCACTGTGTAGAGAGATTAAAGAAATACCTTTTTCATGAGCCAATCATCCTTAAAGACTTACTTGAAAGAATTACTTTATATTTTTTGCTTTGAATTTTCACTGCTATTATTGAAGCAATAACTGTCTTCTTGGAACTTGCACTGATATATAGAAAACTTTTTATTTCTTTACTTTAAAGGAGACATACTGTATGAATGATTTGGGGGGGATGTCATCAAATAAAGCATCTTCATGTAGTATGTAGAAAGATTTTATATCTACATCAAAATCTATTATCCTATGCAGATACCCCATTAGCTAAGGATTCAGGTGCCTTGGTACTTTATATATCTGTTCCCAAAGTATAGGGTTTACCAGGATATCATGCAATCTTGTATTGTTTTGTTCTAATGGCCACACTGAATCCTACCAGTAGGTCTTGTTCCTCATCATCCTGAATTTGTGCAAGAAATTAGTCCATATCCATCCAAAAAAGCTACTTCCCACCCCTTGACCATTTTAAGTGCTATCCAAGATATGTCCTTAAGAAAAGAGTTTCATTTTCTTTAGCTGTGCCCAGTGACCTCCAAATTATTTTTGCCTCTCTCTTGCAAGACATCAGTGTGTTACTGAATGATTGGGGTTTTTTTTATGATTCCTGTTTCATGGAGAATCAAGTGACCAAACAGTGAAGTGAATTTGGATCCATAATCTTTTTTCCCCTCCTTTTAAGTCCTTGTTTCCTTCTGTGTTCATCAGTCCCTTTTTTTCCCATAAGCAACTAAAAAGGATTATCAACTTTTGTCAGCTTTGCCTCTTGTATCTATTAACTTGGTCTAGTCAAATCCTTACCTCACTACCAAACATGAACGTTTTAATTGTCATATACAAACATCAAACCCCCTCAGACCCAGACAAGTATAACAACACAAGTGGAAGTAGTACCAGTACATGAAACAAAGGAAAAGCTTTAAAATATCAATGAAGACTGACAGTGACATGAGTTTTATTTTTCAGCAAGTAAAGTGTCATCTGAGATTCAGAAGTATGACTTTTAGCATTTATATATATTTGTAGTCAAAATTGCTTTTTACTTACTCAGGCAGATGAGAGTGTCAAGCACAGCTGGTTATGACATCAGTCATTTTTTTACCTTTTGTTACAGTTAGTAATGGAAAGCATGATTTCTTAACTACATTTAATGCTATGTGATATTAAAGCCTATCCACACATTCTTTTTTCCTTCTGAATTTAAACTGAAGAAATGGAAGAAATTCTACTAATTTGTACTTAGAATACTGTAATTCCCTGGACTTAGTATGGTGTAAAAGGCTGTCTGCAAAACAAAGTGGAGAAAAAATGAATATGGCACAAAGCTTATGGACAGAATTTAGAGAGGAAAAAGTCAAATTGTAATTAAGCAAAGCAAAGCAAGCTCACTTTGATTAGCTGGCTAAAACAGGGGAAAATTAATAGATGCTAAATCAGAATTAGAGCAAATTGCCATTGGTCCAAGATATCAAGGGTAATAATTAGCTTTTCCACAACTGCACACTATGCATTGAGAACAAATGTTTGTTTGTTTTAAAAAATAAATTATACAAAGCATGGGATTTGAATTGGAAATTAATTAACTTTATCTTATCATCTGTGTTATACAGGGTATAAGAGTAAATGATCATCACAAAGTCTTCTATCATCACAGTCTTTAAAACTGTGTCACTATTTTCCCTTCTGGCAATAGGGATTTGTTTGATTATCATATAGGTTATCATATAGGGCACACAAAAGATTTTACAAAACAGGTTATTAGCACTGTCAAGCAGATTAATATCTAGGTGGGTTGAATTCATAAATACTGAAACAAAGCATGGGTAATAGGAATTGCTCAGGAGGAAGATAAATATTTATAATAGAATTAAATTTCCTGCACTGACTTTTCTATAGTTGTGGCTATCCTTAGGATTCTATGTTTAAAGGAATATTTTCTTCACAACAGATGTGAATAGATTTTTTAACTCTTAAAAATAGAGTATTACAGTATACTCTGCAATCTTTTTTCTCATATTTGTTTTCATCTCATTTTTCCAGTTTTTCTCTTACCATTATGACCAACACCAGCCTCAGAATTCCTCAAAAGATTTTCTTTGGTGGTGGAGCTTGGAAGTGAAAGCTTTATTTGTGTATTGTTTGACAAGACATGTCACATACTCAAGGTAGAATTCACCTTGAATTCTAGAATAGGGAATAAGGTAACTACACCAAAAACCATCAAGAGGGAATATTGAAGGATCTCTTAAATAATTCAGATTAGATGCCCATATTTCAGACAACAATCACGAAGCAAAATGAATCTTCTCTGTGATGATTCACTACAGAAATATAATACTTGAAATGCTGAAACTCCTTAAGACTTTGTATACAAGCAAATAAAATCTTCTCTGAAAACTACAACTCAGAGTGTAATCTCATATAACCTTTGGGAATTTATTTTTTCCTCTAGCCTAGTTGTTGGTTAGGGTTATTCAATCCAATAGCAAATACAGCATTGTTAGTAATGAAAGTAATTAGAAAAGTGGATTCACCCTAAAGCAACACTGTTTAAATTTCATTTTGAGATTGGTGCTATCAGGCATCCATACAATGTTTACAGCAAATGTAATAAGAGAAATATTAACTTCTTGCCATTTTGAAATGAATTCATAAACAATAATTCAATCTATCTTTTAATATTCTGGATTTTCAAACATCACAAATTAGCAAAACATCCAAGAGTATCTGCATAAACTCAGAAATCCTTTCTTCTATATCTAACTACTTAGGTAGTATAATCAAAAGTTTTGCATTGCCCATACCATCTGTTCTGTTCTGCTTTTCTTTTCTAGCCTTTATTTTATCTTTTATGTGCATATACATAACTGGAAGGCAGGACTGAGTGTTCTTCCAGTCATGGACAATCTTTTCACAGATGGACAGACAGAATAAGTGACTGTACATCCCATAGGAATCCACCTTATGCTCTCTACAACTTTCATATTCTAATGACTAGCACCAGTGCATTCATTTTTCAAAATTTTAAAGTGGGATGTACTTACCAAATGGTAACCAGTAAGCAGCAATTATCCTTATTTTAGATTTTCTCTCTAGTCAATGGCTCTTCTGAAGCAGCACTTGCTTTCTTTACTTAAAAGGAATTATTTAAGATGGACTTAATTACCCCATTGTTTCATTACTAGGTGTTTTGGGAATGGATACATCATGAAGATTCATCATGAAGAAGCTATAGCAGTTTGATCCATTGCTTAAGTTTTGGAAATTTCTCACCTGAGATTTGGTAGGATGTTCTGACTGAGATCCAACTGCCTTTGCAGAAGGCTGGTCCCCTCTAGGTATATCAGCTACACTGCAGACAATCAAATGATATTAAATATATATAAGTACATTATTAAATCCATAAATCACTCCAGTAAATTAGGCTCCTAGCTATAAGTTAGTTAAAATTAGGTGAAATTAATTTTTATGTTTGTAGTCGAGTTTCAGATTTTTAATAGATGAGTACGGTCATCTTCATGAAAGCATCTACATGAAGAGTAAGAACCCAGGATGTCACTATAGTCAGTCAAAGTGTAGTCAGTACAGAAATCCATGTCACCTGAAAGTAGTCATACAGATAAGAGAAGTGAAAATAGGGAGGCTTGTGAAAAGAAATGTTTATGTCAAAATTTTTTGGATGTTAAGTGATCAGCTGTTTTTCAAAATATATGGGAAAGAGAACTGCAATGAATATTGTCTTTGGCAGGAGAAATAGAAAACTCTGAATAAAAGTTAACTAGAAAAACTGAAAAAAAGAGGAAAGACATTTTACAAGAATGTCATAGAAATTATAGCCCAGATTCTACCTCTTACAGGCATTAGGAATATAAAGAGGTGTTTTTTTGGCTAAGTGACTAAAATGGAGCTCAAGTTATGATGAACGATACAGAGATCAGGACTCCACTCCTGTGTCTTTTTATTCTTTTGCTCCTTCAGAAAATATCATAGCAATAAGAATAAAGATACGTTCAAAATTCAAAATATCTGGGCATTAGGATGTCAGAAAAAAAGCCTCCTGTCATTCACACCTTGGGCATGTGTAAAGGTTGTCTTTATGTACCAATTTCATTCAATACAGAATCATAGAATCATAGAAAAGTCTGGGATGGAAGATACCTTGAAGATCATCTATTTCCAATTGCCTTACCTAGGTAAAGGATACCTTCTGCTAGATCACGTTATGATGTGATGATACAGGATACCTATCCACTGTATCAGTATTTACTATGTATTCACGAGTATCAGTCCTTAAGAAGCTTATACCAGATTGGCTGTAGGTATACAGCACTGTGGAATTCATGCTGAATACAGTCAGTACTGACAATTACAGTTCCTGATTACTTTTAGAATGACCAGGCTTGAGAGTTCCCTACAAAACAAGTCATAACAGTAGCAGATTTTTTCTTCTCCATGTTTTCTTTTCTTTCTTGATATAATTATCTTCTTTAGCTACTTCCAAGATAAACAGATTCTGGTCTGTCCCTAATACTGCTAATATTTTTCTCAATTTTGGATGTAATTTTGTGTATTTGGGATGGTCTCCTACTTGTTTGTAATTCCTTAGGATTACCCAGTTCCTTCCTCTTCTTTTAATGTGTGTGGTCCTGCCCATAACTTCATGTCTTTGTTTTCTCCTTGGTAGTCCCACTGTTTACACACTCATGGAAGAGTCTCATATTGTACCGAGTTATATCATCACAATATTATGAAATAGTTATATGCTTGTTTATTTACTATTTTAATAAACTTATATTTGAGTTGAAAGAAAGCCAAAAATAATTATATCATATATTTTTTACTTATAATTAAGAAAACTGTGTGGTAGAAATAGGTTCTAAGACTAATATAGTAATCTGGGAATCTTAAATTTATTTCTTCTTTTCCTGTATTTAGGTAATTAATTTACTGTGACATTCTTCAGCCAAGCTAATATTCTGTTCTAAAGAGTAGCAGTTCACTGAATTCCATTAAAAGCTTTCCCTTTTATTTGTTTCTTGTCTTCTCTGATGCACTTTGCTTCCCACTGATTTCTATACACTTGTGTGATCACATTCTTCACATTTGACTGCTTTTTCTACATATGATGTTTGAAACTGTATTTTCTTTCATAACTTAAACAGAATACTAATTTACTGTGATTTATAAAGGATTCTATGTGTAAATGGGGTTGTTTACTAGAGAGACGAGAACAGTTTTTGTGTTGTTTATATATATCATAATATAACAGTAAAAATGTATGAAAAGTCAGTGAACAGTTGGACATGGTCCAGAAACTGCTTTATGATCTTTTCTCTTTCTTCTTTTCTCTAAAATCCTATAATCCAGATTAACCAATCCTCTATTTGAACACTCAGTAAAGATTTATCTTTTTTTAGAAGAGCATTTATTACTTTGCAGAATCTTTTTGTTTTTGCAAAATAATGTGCTATAGAAAGCATATATGCTAGAAGTTAGGTGGTAATTTTTTTATGAAATTATTCAGCTTCCTCAATTACCTCTTTTTAATAACAGAGTATTCAAAAATTCTTGAAAGATTTGATGAAAGAGTCTGAAGAAGGCTCTTGGTTGCCAGCAGTAAAGTTCTGTTATTCTTGACTTGGTTTCCTGATGTTAGAATTAAATTGTATATAACTGTCTTGTAAAAGGAAAAAAAAAAAAGATGAAAAATGGAAAAGCAATATGCCCTTACTTATTCAGCTCATCTAATGGATTCTTGGATCAGTAACTAACACTCTTTCTTTTATTCTCTTTCTCACTGGATTTACTCTGTTTAGATGTGACATACTTTACAAGGAATCAGCAGAGTTAAGCAGCAATATAGGAAGACATTCTCCATATTTCCCCCTTGGTAAAGTGATTTGTGATAAGAGGTGGGTCTATAACTAAGATATTTGCATTTTATGAAGACGAAATTAATGATAATTCAGTAATTTTTAGTTTTCTCCCTCCAACATAGATAGAGATTAGACTTACATTTAGAACTGCTTGAGTATGATAACCAAAACTGTTCTATGAAATGATGTTCTGGTGTACATTCAGGTAATTCTCTGAGATTCAGCTACTGATGCTTTTCAAGCTGAAATGAGACAAGCCAGAATAATCAAGCTACTCATCTGCCCTCATTCAGTTCTGAAATGACATATCTGAAATGATGGAAATTGGTTAAGAGTATTAGTTTATCTTAGTTTTCTTGGGCTGAATAGAACCATGAATTTTCCTCCTTTTCTGCTATATTTCTCAATTTGAGAAATGCATTGTTCTTCCACGTTTAACTTTAGGAGAGTAATCACAAAACAGCTAAATGAATTGCTGCATAAAAGAAGATGCAGCATAACATCAAGGAAAACAGGCCTTCCAATTAAGAATAGCACTCCCCCAGGACTCACCATGGGAAGGGATCACCCATTAATTAAATTTATTTCTCTTTTAATTATTTCAATGAAGTACTACAAGATTAAAATTTAAATTAATTAAATCTTATGTTCCTGGGCAACTACTCTTATCATAAGTAAATTTAAAACAAACAAACAAAAAAGTGTTCTGCCTGAAATCAGATTTAAAAATTTTGAGATGCATTGATTTTATTGAATCTGCATAAATTTCAAGTTAAATAATTTGTTCAAAGCAGTTAAGGTCATTTTATTCTGAGCAGCTGACCTTATTTTTTTCTAAAGGACCTTCTTAGCTGAAACTATTAGATATATCTCTTAGCCTATTAACTATTAAAGAAAATTATCTCCTGTGAAGACAGGCTGAGATACTTGGGATTGTTCATCCTGGAGAAAAGAAGGCACCAGGGTGACTTTACTGCAGCCTTTCAGCATCTAAAGGTGCCTGTAGAGGGACTTTTTAAATGGGCAGATACTGATAGGACCAGGGGGAATGGTTTTAAATTGAAAGAGAAGATTTTTAAATTAGACTGATGAAAAGATATTTTACTCAGTGCATCGTGAGGCACTGGAAAAAGCTGCCCAGAGAAACTGTGGAAGCCCCATCCTGCAAGTACTCAAGGCCAGGTTGGATGAGGTTCTGAGGAAGATGATCTATTCCATGGCATTCCTACTCATGGCACACTGGCTGGAACTAGATGATATTTAAGGTTCCTTCCAAACAAAACCATTCTATGACTCTGTGAATCAACCCATGCAATTCTAAAATATGTTTATGAAATAGCATTCAAGAGCAGCTACAGCTATTGAAATGTCATCACTAGATATTAATACAGTTGCCATAACATAACCCTTCTATTAGTGTTTTTTAGTTTTCATATCTTTAAATTTTGACTTTACTCTTCTGATAGAATGTATTTTCATACTGATATTTCTTTTAAAAAGGGAAAAACATTAATGATTAAAAGAATATTTTCAGACTAAGACTTCAGAAAGGTTTTATTCTGTCTGTAGGTAGTATAGCTTTTACATAATTTGTTTTTTTGCAGCATCAAGTTCAAGTTATTTCAATTTCTTGTTTGAAGTCTTTTCATGCTGTTACAAATTGACTGAGGCTATCAATTACAACATATTCACAGTATTTCAGGAGCCACAAAGCTTGTTTGCTGGACATAAATTAATAAATTCATTGCAAGGTGTGAGTTTTGTTCTGGATGTGTCTTTACACAAAATTGTAAATAGTCAAGAGTTAGGTAAGACTTAAAGCCCTAAAGATAAGCATCCAATGCCATTCAGAATTCTCCATATATTCCATCTTTGAAATATCCAAAGTATTTACACAGACTGAAAGATACCAGTGGGAAACTTCAAGCGAAAACAGATACATTTATTTCTATTCAAAATGAACAACTGTAGAGAAGAAATTATTTTTTAATTAGAAAATGGCTTATTGACATCATCTGTATAGGAAAGTCATGTATGAAGAGTTGGTTTTAGGATCAGCACATAAATCTTTGCAACTTCTAGGGTTTCTGGGTAATTTTGTGAATTCTGAGGCATATAATGAAGCCCAGCAGAAAAAAAATCTTCAGGAGCATTGACAGCTATTTAACAAAAGTAATGGGTAGCTATTCTAACTTCTTCTGTCTGTCAACTTGTAATAATGCTTATTCCTAAATATATTAATTTATATAAATAAAACTATAGCCATTTTATGTTCTATTGATCTGAAATATCTCAATTCAAACTTCAAACAGATTTTTGGAATGCCCTTGGAATGAACATCTTCATTAGTATTCTCTCAAGGAAGAAATTATGCCTTCAACCAGAGTAATAAGTGTGAATGAGGTAATTCATGGGCCACGCATGTGTGTCTAATGGAAATGTCATGATGTTACCAAAGTAGCCTTTGCTAAAGAAAAAATTGAAGTGTTCTCCTGAAGTGTAATTTTTGAAAATAGTTTTCTTCTGTTTTCAAAGAAAGTAAAAACATATGACTGGGACTACTTTGATGCAATTTCTTCTTTGTGCTCCATACTTAAAGCATTTAGTACTTTATTTTGAACTCTGTTCTGATTTCAGTGTTTGTTGCTGTCCTCATTTTTCATTCCATTTTTACTAAGCAAGGAATCAATATATAATGTTCTGACAATTTAGAGAAAATTTGATTTTGGTTAGAATCACGCTTTGTTTTCTCATCCTACAAACTTCTGTATTTCAGAATTATTTTATTTCCTCTATGCAGAGGAGCTGCACTGTGGAACGATATCTGTTCTCAATTTGAGTGTCATATGCCTTTAAATAGACATTGACTGAGATGGGAAATGTTCCAAATGGAGCAGGAAGATGGATGTTTCCTTATCTGGTGGGCAACTGAACACTCCTCTAAAGAACCCTCTTACAGGGGATAAAATTCAAAGGAAGAAAAGAAGAAAAGGAATCACAGAAGAGGGCTTCAGGTCTCTCCTCTTTTGAGAGGAAGAGGGCTCATATCAATAAGTGTGTTAATGAAGGATTCAGGTGGTAGCCCTGGACTTCCTGCACCACACAGTCCCCACAATCCCAAGACCCCTAGCTGTTAGACAATAGCCAGGTCTAAAAGGGTTAAAGGAGAAATTGCAAAACTTGGTATGGAAAAATGTATCTTTGGCAAAACCAAATTGCTTTAGTGTCTTTAAAGTGTAATTCTCTTTAAAGTTGGACTTTGAATTGAAATAAAAAGAAAGGTATATCATTCTTGTCTCTTTTTGACTGAACCTAGGATAAAGAAAAGAGCTTTGCACTAAGCTCTGATCAGCCTTGGGCCTGCCATTCATCATTCTAAGAGAGTCTCAGTGGCATTTTGGAAGACAGATAGGACAGAGAGTTGATAGAAACAGTGAATTACAAATGTGGAATAGGGAAGTGGTCAGTCTACTTACATTAAGACATTCCCAATAACTACTAAATATACTACATAGCAGGTCACAAGGGTATAATGATGGTATGATATTGAATATGTTTTTGTGGTTCTTATTTTTCTGAAGTCAATCAACTCACAATATTACTTTTATTGTTTTTTGGTTATTTTTCCAGACAAGTATTTGGATTTCAGAGGCACATTGCATTTATCATGTCACACTCAGATGATATTTTTTACCACTGGTGTGTTTTACTTTCAGAATAGTACAGTGGCCATAAGTTGAACACTACTATTGACATGAGTTATTTTTATACAGATGTATTTGCTTAGTGGCTCAGAAAACAATTGTTTATCATATCAATCATACCTGTTACATTTTGCCTGCAAGGTTTATGATAGATAGGGTGAAATTGCCTGAAACCAAAGTTCTATAGTTCTATTAATTTATTAGCCCCTAGCATTATCTCTGCTTCTGTGGAATCTTTATCTGATTATTCCCTAATTTACTTTTATGAGAAAATTAATTTTATTTTTAAATTCTAACTTATTTGTTCAGAAGCATATACCTAGAAGCTTTGTATGGAAGACACAGTGATTGTAAAATTAAGCATACACTAAAAATTGCACTGTATCTTTTAACTGAATTATTTATTTATTCTTTAATGGAAACGAAATATTTGGTGTGACATTCAGAGAACATATAGACAGGTATTTAAAGTTTATATTTTTAGCAACTATTGTAAACTCTGTCTATAACCTGTCAATTGAAATAAGAATTTTCAATGGCCAGTTTCTTGTCACTAAATCAGTTAACCAAAACAAACTTCCTGAAAATAGCTATTTTTTCATTGAAGAAACCTGGGAAACTATTTTAAATTATATACCTGCCTTTTAGACAGAACTGCAATGATGTAATTAAATCACTACCTTTATCTCAAGACAGATTGAGAAAAAACTGCAGTAAATATAACTAGGTATTCATGGTTGTCTTGCTTAGGACAAAGAATTTGTCTTGATATTTACAGGACAGGAGAAGTGAAATTCAGTACCTGCCTAGCCTCTATCTAATTATGTCTATAACTTTACATATACTTTCAGAATGAGTTTTGATAGCTCTTAAAATTCATCTATTTCCTCATCATTTTCTGTGATTATATGTGATGCTATTCATATGAAGGCATGTAATGTTTATTTTCAAACTGTGCCATGCAATAAATCATATATCCCACATACAGGTAAGAATTAATTTGTATTTTTAATCTTTCTGTGAATGCAATCTTCAAAAGCCATTTCTCTCTTACTAATACTGTTATGAAATAAATTTACTTAAATCAGTATTCTTAAGTAAATAGTAGTTTGATAAGTCCTTTTATTAGTAAATGTTATAAATAAATGAAAAGTTTAAGGCACTTCTTTTTTATTGAATTGTGCTAAATACTTGTACTGCATAGTTCTTCACTTAGTTCTTTTCATAAGAATTTATATGACTATAAAGAAAATCATGTTATATTATATTGCATCATTTTTCATGACAGTCTATGAAGTGATTCATTTTCATGTGCCTATCAATGTCAAAACTCATTTGCCTAAGTTTCTTGTTAATCTAGAGGAATATTGTTTGGTAGTCTCAGAAAAATTTGCACTCTTGGAGAAATGAATGTCGTCTAATTAACCCAAATAATACTATTTGCTTAGAAAGTGATTTCATGTCCCCTTCCGCTTTATTATGGAGCCAGAAGAACATTTCTTGCATTTGTGATTAAAGCAAATGATCTTTAAAACCTATCTGGCCCACAGATAGTGTCTTCTTATGAAGGGAACTTTGGTCTAACAGTGTATAGACTACGATTCTAGTCCAAATTAGAAAATAAAATAGCTGATATGCATTAGTGGTCACTAAACAACTGGTTTTACAGCTAAATTTAAATAAATTAATAGATAAAATTTTAAGCTTCATGCAAGCCTTAAAATAAATTTGGGCAAAGCAAATTCAACATGGTCTAGCCCTGGTCTCATCAGAACTAATGCGAAGTCTCTTAACTCTCTGCTGTTGTCAGTGTTTCAGCATGATTAGCAGTGGTTCAGGCCTAATTGTGATATTATTCTGTCTGCCTTTTATCCAGGCATATATTGAAATATGACTTGGCATAGTCACATAAAAGAAAGATAGCAGTATTCATCTTGTAGCTTTAAAAGTGAGTCAAGTGACCAGCACCCAGATACACTTACCTGAATGAGGTGATACAACCCAGATCCCAGAAATTAGACCCATCTGATTTTTCAGCTTATGAAAGCAACAAGTCATTCTTCATGCCAGGCAAATCTTGACCTGTGGGAATTGTTTATAGATACTGGTGCTATACACTGGAGTTTGGGTCCCAGAGAAGATAGTCTCTGCTTTTAGCTTCATTCAGCCTGGCTCCCTGGAGCACGTCTCTCCTGATCTTGGAAAATAAGAATTAACAAAGACTGCAGCTATCAGAACCACTAATCTATCATTCACTTACTGATCATTAGTATACTTTCTTAACATCTGATTCTCAATTGTTAAAGAAAGATTTCATATTAATTGAATACAACAATGCATTCTTATTTGAAGATACAGTTTTTTGCTGGTGTCTCAGTTGCTAAGACTTTTTCTCCCCAGTTCCCTTGTATTGACAATTTCAATGATGGTAATAACGTTTCTTGAGCTACAGGCTTACAATAGCTTTATTCCCAGCTGTGCCTTTCATGAGGGAATATCCAGAAACAAATCATAAATAGTCATCACTGTTGATAAGAATTAGGCTCTAAGAAGAGCTCTTCACTGCAGAAATAGTCTCTTAAGGATCCTGCAAGAGAGATGCAAAATTTGAATGAACACTGGATCTATAAACATATGTCCCATTAGAGATTTTTTGTGTGGCTTTTCTGTTGCAATTTTAATGATTCTTCTCTGCTCTGTAAAAAGCCATGATTCCCTGCCTGCTACCAGAAAAGAAATATCAGCTTTTGTATTTGCGGCCAGGCAGAAGACATTTTTGAAGCAAGAAATTGTCCAAGATATTTTCATGAAGAGAAGACCATCTTAATTAGAATCTTCCCCTATATCTCAAGACAAGCATTTTCCAGAATAGTGATATATATAAATATTTGGAAGTATTATGTGCTAGAATTTTGCAGTCAATATCAGAACTTATAGTAGACATTGAAAGGCAATAGAGAGTTTAAAGGCAAAGGTTTCACTTTTTTTGTCTTTCTCAAGGTAAAATATATACTATAACAACTTTCCAATATATCACACTCAGCTTCCAAGAAAAAAATTATTTTTGTAGCAAATATCCCCAGCAGTAAATATATATTTTTCTTGTGATTATACTGATTTTTTTCCCAACTTTGAAGAATTTCAGGTTTTCTGAGCCTGAGTCTGATGTAGTGAGCAAATGGAAGGTTATTCTCTGGGCAATCAAAACTACAATTGATGGAGGACAGAAATAAGAATTTACTGGGCATAAGCAATGTAAGGGTAACTTAAGCTTTGGGATGAGATGTCCAGGCATTTTATTAGTTTTGTTGTTTTTTGGGTTTTTTTAATATATATATTTACTTTATTTGTAGCATTCACTTTTCTTAGCAGACTTCTGGGTTTTATAGATATAACAAAGTTTTCCTCTGCTCTCAGACAGGAGACGTTGTAGTAATGGGCCAAAGCATGAGAATCTAAGGTATTTCACTGATAATAACAGCAACATGTAATATTAACAGCAAAGATAATTAATGAACAGCAATTAGATTAGTCAAACAATATTGTCTGGGGATTTTAATATCAAGTTGATAATTGTAGTTTTAGGGACTTTGGTATGGTAGAGAGAGTTCAAGCCTAATAACGGCATATTCTGGTAAGTGCTAAATAAACTTGTTAATAATTGGATAAACTATCAGTACTAATACTTTATTTCCTGAAGAGTTTCCAAGGATTCAAAGTAACTTTAGGAACTGCCATTCAGTGTAAACTTCATTCCACCAAAACTTATAATGATCTCCAGTATCTCTGTAACTATTTATAATATCCTGGTGGCCAGATTGAGTTCAACCTGTAAATGCATCAGCTGCATCTTGTGATGTCAAAAAGTCTCTGATGAAAATGCGTTTCTGATCACTGTCACATTATGCAGTGAGTCTAATCTCAGAGTCCTGTACTCATGAAGTGTCCCTGGCTCTCCAAGAACATGTATCCCTCAGTAGCAGTATCCTACAGCTAGTCTCAAACATGTTTCTGATGTCAAGTAATATGTGTGACCTCCTATTGTTCCCTCAAGGTTGTTTTGTGTGCTTCTGTCTATAAGAATGTGCATATAGTGTAGCAAACACAAATACTTCAGTGCTCAGTGCTGCCAAACATCAAAATTTCACTGCACAATGAATAATCTGGTGAACTGTAATTCAAAGGTGAGGAGTAGGGACTACCAAAATCTTTCGCTTAAAACCTTTCACTGAATACACCCAAAGAATATGGAATTATTCTCAATTTCATTTTTTTTATAGTTTTGTGGCAACTTGACAAAATACTGCACATATCATAGCAAAAATGGCCACATGTGGCTTGAAATCTGCTACAGGATGACCACAGGCTCTCTCTTTTATCCTTCTGCACTGCTTAGAGAGGGAAGAAGAGGGTAAAGGAGTTTGGAATCAAGGATGCACCATACAAAACACCAGAGATGAAAAATATTGCCATAACTGTGAGCATAGTGTAAAAAAAAAAAAAAAAAAAAATGTTATTTCATCTAACCTGAAACAAGTCTATGAACTGACAGGTTTTTTCATAGTTTGTTTCATAAAAAAGTCATGTCCACTTTTGATAAGGCAAGAGAAGTTACAAAACTGTCCTCATCTGAGTTATGGAGAAAACCTGTGATACAGTAGCTATCCATGTGGCACACAGAGAGACTGTTGCAGAATTTGTGTACCAAACTCCTGGATGAACTAAATAATTCAACAAATTTTATCTGATTTTAGGAAAAAATAATTCAACAAATTTTATCTGATTTTAGGAAAAAATAATTCAACAAATTTTATCTGATTTTAGGAAAAAATAAATCAAAACCAGTAAGTATTTTGTAAAGACATGCAGATCTCAAGTGATTTAATTTCTACTGCATCACAAATGTTTTCTTTGAGTCAAAATAATGTGATGAAATATTTCAGCTAAATGACACAACTCCCTGAAATTTGATAACAACATCAGAATAAGAAATCTTATTCTGTACACTGAAAATGTGGAACTGTATTCCAGTAACAAAACAGACATGAAAATACTCTATTCTTTATCAGGACCATTAACAGAGAATGAACTACTGACATCTACCCCAAACTTCAGCACAATGTCTCTGTGCTTCTTGAAAGGATGAAGAAGACATGGGCATCTCTTATTTTACATGATACTGTCAGATGCTGCTAAGAAAAATTTTGTCTCTAAAAAGTAGTCTACTGTGAATAATTGCCTATTTATTTGAATGTGTGGTCTTCTTTTCCAGTTTTCCAGAGCAGTACAATTTATACTCTTGTCTTCTCCAGAATTACCCCTATATAAATAGTCTGTTCTGTTCTTGCTTTGTATCATTCTATTGTCTTGGAACTTTGTGTTATGTGTGTGTACACACATGCAAAGCTCTGCTGCCCAATTTTCTGCTGAGATATGGTTATCTAAAATAATTAGACTTGCCATCAACTGGAATATACTGCTGCAAAGCAGAACTGGAATGTGCTCTAGATTTCTTAATTTAAAGAAGTCACTTACTCTCTGAATTACAACACTAACAGAGTATCACTCTTAATTTCCTCATCTTAATTAGTATTTAAGGACTTATACTAAGTGAGAAAGATTCAATGGGACACAATGCCTTTTCCTGCCCTTTTCATACAAGATAATTTATAGGGCTCCTTTTGTCAACCTAATTGTACATTACCTCTTCAAGACTAGTCTACCCCACTGGGCCCCAACCTGGATCAAAATAGAGAATCATGCAGAAAAGTTAAGAGCAGGTCTCTTTTAGAGCATGCTCCAATAAAAGGAATAATGTAAAAGGAATAAATGTAACCACAATCAATGTTGGTACCAGTGTCGACTATTTGCTTCAGTATTAAGTGAAAAATTAATTGGGGGGGGAAAAAGTGGTTTTTATCTTCAAATGCAAGAACATTCTGCTTCAGAGTTATTTCTTAGAAATGTATAAGATCAACTTCTTTTCAACAATTTGCAACTTAAAGAATGATGAATTGCAGCAAAGTGTTGTGGCTGTTTAATCATTGTCCCCTAGAAATTACTGACAATGTACAATGCAAAGGGGAACCCAGTATTATTAAACTGCATATCTGAAACACAACACATGAATTTCCATAAAGATGGTTTACTTTTCCCCATATATTATTCTCAGTTTTACCTGTGGCTTTAAGAAGAAAGTAACAGAGAAAGAGACGGGCAATTTTAATGCTGGTTAGAGACTGCTCTTAGCTATATAATGCTAAATTAGACAGTCATCTGCATTCCAAGTAAAGCAAGCAGTCCTGTTCTGCCCAGAGTGCCGGGATAATGATCACACACTAAAGGTTATGGAATTAATGGATAGAGGAAAAAAAAGTAAATTGCATCTCTGTGCTACACATATACATCAAATGTCTACTTATCACGAAGAAAAAAAAAGTGTTTGTTTCTTATTGAAAGGGTGTAAAATACTTATTGGGATGTAGGAGAGCAAGGAATTGTGTGCTGCTATGCCTTTTTCTTTCGAAACAGTTGTAAATTTTTCACAATAAATTCCAAGAAATAGAACCATAGAAGTGAAGAATGATTTGGGTTGGAAGGGATGTGAAAGATTATCTAGTTTTATGTCCCTCCAGCATGGGCAGGGACACTTTCCACTACACCAGGTTCATGGCCCCATCCAGCCTATACTGGAATACTTCAGGATTGGGGCGTCCACAACTTTATTGTCCCGCTGCCTCACCTACCTCACAGTAAATAGTTTCTTACTAATACCTAATCTAAACCTACTCTCAGTTTAAAGTCATCCCCCTTTGTCATATCAATACATACCCTTGTAAAAAGTCACACTCAATCCCTCTAATAGGCCCTTTTCAGGTGCTGAAAGGCTAAAACAAAGTCACCCCAGAGCCTTCTCTTCTCCAGGCTGGAAAACCCCAACTCCTACTTTCTTAGCCTTTCCTCATAGGAGAGGCACTCCAGGCCTGAGATCAACCTGGTGGTCTGCTCTGGACTAGGTCCAAAAGGTTTATGGTCTTGTGCTGAGAACCCGAGAGCTGGATGCAACACTGCAAATGGAGTCTCAGAATCCCCTCCCTGGCCCTGCTGCCCACGCTGCTCTGGATGCAGCCCAGGACACGTTTGGCTCTCTGGGCTGGGAGTGCCCATGGCTGGATCATGTCAAGCTTCACACCCACCACCACCCTCCAGTCCTTCTCAGCAGAAAGAAATTAATTATACTGGAAATTGTCATTTAAGTCATCCTAACCCCAAGAGGCACAACTATGACCCTTTCTGAAATTCTCAGGCCATACATGCCTCCACAGCTACTGACACAGGAGTAAATTACATTTTGCAAGGAAATACTGGTTGCTCCAAACTTTGCAGACGGAAGGTATTTTGTAGGGCAGAAAGAACAACAAAATATTGTTTGCATGTACATTTTCTGAATTCTTTTCAGCAATATTAAAAGCAGAAGCATTTCAAATTTTGTTGTTCTTTTTAGTCTTGGGCTGCTTTTACAGAGGACTATAAGAGGACAGACTCACAAGGAGAATTTCATGATTCATGATTGCATGATTTCCTTGCAAATACTGCAAAATTACCCAGTTGTTCCCATTTAAGACTAGAAGTGCCAGATGCAGTTGGTAAGTCTTTTAATGAAGTGTGAACTTCAGCTGATTAATTGTCTCTCATTAAGAGATGAGAAAACAGTCCATATGAACTTCTTACCTACAAAGTTCATCATCAGAGAGAAAAGTCACAATCTTTTTCTCAATATTTGCTTGGATCTCTGAAGGTTTAACCTATCATGCATGAAGCAATATATTCAATAAAATAAGCATCAAACTTTCATTTGATTTCCGTGAGAAGAGAGACTTAAGTCCCATTTTAATGCTTGGGCTACATGGCTCTCTAGTTTCTCTACAAGGTTTTAAGTTGAAAGCTAGCTGAAATTCAGTCTTTTGTAGCTTCCAAGGCATTTAACACTAAATGCTGTAAAAACATTATCTATTAGAAACTTCACTTAATTAATTTTGAAAAAATATCTATATTTTTTGCATTGCTAAAATTCATTCCACTTCAATTGTCCCTATTTTTATACCTAGTGAAATGGCACATCTAATTTTTTAAGTTTGAAGCAAAATGAATCATAAGCTTTTCAGAATATGATTTCTGCAGTGGGAAGATTTTTATAATTCAGAGAAAATGAATTTATTTGAGATAAAAAAAATATTTTTTAACTTTCATTTTATAAATTATTTTTCATGACACAGAAATTATGTTTTATAGGTGACCCGTTATATTTTTTATTCTGAAGTGTTCATCTAGCTGATAATTTCATTCGCAAAATTACCTCTTCCATGCAATAGAATTATAAGTAAAACATAACAAATGAAAAGATTTTAAGCAGACTTTGATCCAATTAGAGAAATATAAACATTTCCTGAATCATACAGACTTGAGGTGTACATCCAAAAAGGAAACAAACATAATTAATTACAAGTAGTATTTCATTTGTTGCCTGCAATTAAGATCTGAATGAGATCCAAAGCATTTGGCTGAACATTCAGTACTTGGCTTCAGCCACATTATAGCAAAGTATGGTTTCCAGATCCATTGAAGGGTGAGATACCTCCTGATAACTTACATTCAGAGAAATGGTGTATCATTAATAGACTGGCAGCAAAAAGATATCTCTCTATTCGATACATATGTTTGAATAACTGTGCTTGACCTAGTTTTGGGATCCCAAGCAAAGAGGTTTATTTCTCTTGACAACAAACATCTTCCTTTAAGTTACAGACGAGGGAATTCTATCTACAGAACAGTGTATTGACTTGGGTACTCTGCTGGGAATCACAGTTTCTTATAAGTGTTCTCTGGGCATCTTTAAAAAAAACCAAAAAAAACCTATGTTGAAACATACAGAATGACACTTTAAAGCCTATACTCAGTGTTCCACACACATCTCTTTTTCTATTTCTTTCTTTTCCTCTTTCTTTTTCTTTGACTCTTTTACTATTGAATAAAATACATCAAGTTTTTGGCATCAACATCTAACCTCGTTTGGTTTTAGTCATGTTTTTTTGGTATATTTTGAACTGGGTCTTATGTCTTTTATTCACAGATGTTTAGTTTCCTTTGCGCTTCTGTGTTTAAACTGGTTCATAACACTCCTGAGTTGCCAGGGCTAAATTTCCAGAGCAGTGGAATCTAAATGATGCTTTAGTATTTATGAGAAGCTCAAGTACTTCAGAAACACAACTAGTCTCTATTAATAAAAAATTATACAAATTATGGAGAGTTTTGAACATATTGGATATGTGAGATTAATTCTACCAATCTGAAAATGTACTAAGAATTCATTCTTTAAGTTTCATTTGAAATGTAGCTACAGTTTCTATTGTAGTATGTTTATTTAATTTTGCTAAATTTCATTAAAGCTTGTTGGTATGTTCTTGTTTTCCCCTATTGATTGTATTGGTTTGGCCCCAGTTGTCAGTTATGTAAACCCCTCCTATTTTTCCTGAATGTTCCCTGCCAGTCACCTTAGGCCTGCCCCTACTCTCTACCATTATTGTAAACCCCACCCTTTCTTCCAGACCCTTCTGTGTCAATCATTTTTCCCTTGAGGTTCCACTGGTTAATGTATCTTGCTCCCTCCCTCTGTGTATCCCTATTGGTCCTGAATTTGTGATTCCACCCCTTACTCCTCCTCTCAAGATTCCCCATTGGTCCATGGTTTGTGCCTTCCCCTGGAGACTGGGCTGTACTTAACTCCCTGCACGGCAGTGCTCAAGGGTCTCTCGGACCTGGCCCCTTTGGGTCTGGATCTCTTGTTTTCCCCAACCTAATAAAACCATTGCTGGGAACTTCAATCCAAGAGAGACTCCTCTACTTTGTTGCCTTCACCCTGATGCCGTGCACCACAGAGCTTGGGGTGGCCCAAGGCTCTGAAGGTTTCGCTGAGGGAAAATCCTAATCCCCAGTGATTACCCACTCTAGGTGCCTGCCTGTGCTGGAGTACAAAAGGCCATCATGGAACTAGCCAGAGCTCTGGTGCAGTGCCACATCAAGTTTCCACTGATACCTGGATGGCTTCTTTATCTTTTAGGTAAAATATTACCTCCTAATGCTATCATCTTCAATGTGTCTATCATAAAAAACCATAGTGAAAATGCCAAATGGAAAATTACTGCATCAAAAAAAGTATCTACCAGTATCAAGAAGCATCCCAGACCCCATCACTCCTGCCTTATTCTAACAGTAATTGTGTCACCATACAATATACTAAGCAAAATTTGAGCCAACAGGTTTGGCAAAGTAAAATGTCATCTCTACTGAGTGCTTGTGACATAATCAAGGAATAAATAAAACACTTAATGGTAATGGAAAAGGAGAAATGGAAACCACAAGGAACATACCAGTCTTTTTATTTCAGTGTTTTTATGTGGTTGATCAGATGCTGAGGTAAGCAAGATGACAGCTATCTAAAAGCAGTGGGGAAGGAGTGGCCACAGTAAGGGAAATCACTCCTCCCAAAAACAGTCTAGAAGTTTCTGTAATGATAGAGCCCATTGGCTCCTGCCCACTGGGAGTGCTTGCAGGTAATTCTGGAAACAAGAAAGGGCTAATGAGTATAAATGATGTTGGAGTTTCTGTCACTAATGAAAGCTCTACTAATAAAACTACAGCATTACAGTTCCTCAGTAACAGTGAGCAGTACCAGGTGGACTCGGAAACTAAATGATTGTCATATTTTAGAAGGGTCAACTATAAGGTTGCAGAGGATCTAGAAACTGTAAAGACAGAAAAGTAGAAATGCTGAATACGGGGATATTTCTGAATCCTAAACAAGTTTTTTAATACTTGACTTTTGAACGTGTTGTTACTTGAATTTTGAATTTTGTGGATTTTCTGTTGGCATTATAGAAACCATGTTTAATTTGGGTGTTTCATCCAATGCTTTAAATCTTATAAGGTACATGTAGAAATGCCTACCTTGTGCTTATTTGGAATCAGTAAGCATTCTAGGAAGAAAAAATAGCCAACCAACTCTGCACCAAAAGGAAAGAACAGAGTCAATGTCACTTTGCACACCCGACCTATCTTGCAAAGAAAAGATGATTTGTAGTGCTTGATTGTTATCTGGGTTAAACCCAAGCTATTAAACAATACCTTGCTCAAGTATGACCTTTCTGTTGAAGAGGCTGCAGAGCTAAGATACATGGCTTTTCAATGATGGATCTGTAGCATGGAAAACAGTAGGTCATCAAAGCTCAGTAGAACCCCAAATATTGTTAAGCAGGGTATAGTATCTATTCATCTTTTAATGATAAATAAAGTAGACCTATACCTTCTTTTAAATTTCTTATATTTTTTTTTCTTCTATTTCTTCTATTTTTATGTTAATTGTAGTCTTCGCAAGGGGCAGATTTCAGGTTAATGTTAAGGAAGTGCAATTCTGCTTACATCAGTATTTACTTAAGGTCTGAATTTGGCCTTCTTTGAATAATTCATAAAGGAAAATGTATATTCATATCATCTTAATTTCTTTTCTCCCAGGAAGTTTGGGTATATAGCAGTTTATTTTCCATATGAAATGCAGATTAATATTTTCCGTATTTAGTCAGTACTTCAAATTAAGGTCTGAAAACAGTTCTATAGAAACAGCTAGTTAGCAGTTGAGTCTTCAGTAGCTCACCAAATTTTTAACAGAAAATGCCAGTTGTGGGCATTTCTAATCTATTGGAACATGTATTAGTGTGCCTGTTAATTTGCCCCTTTTATTTACACACACACCTACTTGAAAGGATCTACCACTCATCTCCTTTATCCAGAAAAAAATAAACAAGTCATTTCAGTTTACTAAAGCTGAAAGATTTAAGGCAAATGAACTTTGAAAAAAACTGTTTTTCAATTCCCATTAGCAAAACAGTGTATTAAACTTTATTACTTCAAGTTTTGTTATTGCCTCAACCTTTGTTACATCACCTTTAAATAATACATATACAAAATGCATACTAGGAGGACTGGAATAAAAAGAAGCAATGAAAATTATTTTGCTTTAGGAATGAAATTATTTATTGATAAATATGTTAATGTTAAGTGTTTAGTAATAATACAACCATATGAAAATGGAATTATACCTTGTTCTCATAACTTAATGATGAAAATAAGAATCCTTTTATAAATCTTGATAGCTAACATTAATGTGCATACCAAAATTGATACTGCAATTTTATTAGAGTAACTTATGTCACAGGAAGAACTTAATTCATGCATCAGATTTTTTTTCAGACTATTCTCTAAATAGTTTTTTAATCTGCTTTTTTTAAAAATTTTTGTTCATTTGAATCATATCACTTCAACCAGCAGAATGTAAATCAGGAGGCTGTGAAAGGTGACTCCTTCTAAGTGATGTAACAATGTTAAGTTAGAATCAAAAATGGGCTTATAGTTTTATAGAATCTGAATAACTATTTCCAGTTAGAACTTTTGAACTTTTTATTGGACTCCTTGGGATATAGTTTATTTCATAAGGAAGAAATCAGTGCAAACAGCTACAGAAGGAGATGATTGTTTATTTTAAGGTGTTAATGAGAAATTAAAATTAAAAAAAAAACAAACATAAAATAAATTTTTCATCTCTGGCTGATTTCTTTAGGAAGAAAATAGCATCTTAATGATATCTGAAAAGCTTTTTCATCTTAACTGTGAAATAAAATCAGTTTGCCAAAACCTAGAGATAGATATTGAAGTTTGACTCTAAGGTATCAGTGAAGGCATTATTTTACTCTGAACTGAGGATTTTAAAGTATTAATTAGAGAGCTGTGGAGTAGGTGTGATATGCTGAATTAATTGATGAATTGCTTGTTTGATTAAATTATGATTAAACAGATTTATTTTTATTTCATAATCCATAAATGATAAATTACTCTAAAACTAGTTCTGTAATTAAGTTACACATACAATAAATGAAGAGATTAATGTTTAATTAACTAAGGTCCTAACTATAGCACTTGAGGCTCTATTCATTAAGGAAAAGCTACAGTAACTACACTGGCCTAACCCTTACTTTCATTGAACTTCAGTAAAATGAAATAATTGTATATGAAGAATTAGGCTCATTAGTGAAAGTGCTGCAGGGGTATATTTTTTTTCTCGAAGAAGAAACTCGTGGGTGTATATTCTTGCTTGTTGCAAATTATATCTGTATCTATATTCATGAATATTTACTGATTTCCATCACACAAGATTCTGATGCTGTTGGGTCATATTAGTTAAATAGCTTTTGGGTCAAATTAGTCTTGACTACGACTCCAAAAGTGCATGATGATTTTATTGCATCTATCTTTTATTGAGTAAAGCTAAAACAAAGTCAATTTGGAGTTTGTGAAATGTCATTTCACACAAGTTAAAAAAAAATTCACTGAAGTTGTAAAAATTCCTTCAAATTTTTTTGAATCCCATTTCTCTTTAAACCAGAGATAAGAGTGTAGACAGAAGTCAGTGCTTCATGCAGATGAATACCTGTCAATGAATTGTAGTTTCAATTAATGAATTTTGGATGTAGAATCCAAAGCTGTGACTTCTGCATATTCATAGAAAAACAGAGAGGATGATCAAATGTATCAGAGTAGTGAGGATTGCTCTCCACCCCCTTCCAAAGACAAGAACTGTAAGTCTAAGCACTCCAAATGCACATATACCTATTCACACAATTTAGGCAATAGGAAGGGGGAACTGAAGTTGTGTGACCAGTCTGGGAGTTACAAGATTCATTAGAAACTCACTTGACTCGAGGACCACAATGGATGCCTACAAATCCAAAGTACAGTACCATCAATGAGTTACTACAAAAAGCATAATCTCTATACCAGTCAAAACAAGTATGGAGTTGCACTGGTGACCTCTTTGGATCTGGAAAAAAATACTGACCCAATTGGTCTGAGAAAGGAATTCAGCAGAACTAAATATTAGACAATAACCACCCAGAAAACATGAAGCTGCAGTACTGTTCTTGTGAAATAAATACACTGAGTGAATTTAAAATTGTTTTTACTGACTTTGTGTGGTTTTACTCCACATTCCTCACAAACTTAAATATATGGTTTTATTCTTAGATTAATAAAGAGAAAAAAGTATAGTTGCAAAAAAAAAAGGGCAGGTATTTCTATTAAACAGTTTCAATTAATTGTAGTATACCCGATAACAACATCTAGCCCTTCAGCACTGCAGCATTTTTGTGCTTCTAAGGTACTGTCACAGCTACAGAATACTGAGTTTAAATTTGACACTAAATGTGAGTCTTGCAATAAAATATGACTTAACAAGCCCTTATTTCTATTGTCATTGGAAATAACAGCATAGTCGCAACCACGCACGATCATGTATGCTCTGAGATCTCAGGGCAAATTTAAAATTATCTCTGTCAATGATCCATATGTGATCATGAGTTCAAGGATCTATAAAAAGACTTCAGCAACTATGTTTTTACACTTGTTAAACTATTTCTTACTAAGGAGCCATTTCTATTCTGAACTCAGACACATTTGCTATTAAAACCCTGGCATACGAAATTTACTAGCCTATAGAGAACTATTTTTTTCCCAGCTAAGCCAGAAAACAAAGCTATGATAACAATATTAACCAAACAAAAATTAGTTTTGTCATAAGATTACAATTGCCATTGTAACATTTCCAAGCTCAGCAATTAAATATATGTCTTCTTCATCACATTATCATAAACTAAATTGACCATGAGTAGCAACAACATAATAAAACTGATTATGGCAATGTATCTTTTCATTTTGTTTTGTAATTCTGAAAGAAAAAACAAATAGAGAAATTAAGTTGAAGCTGTCAACTATACTTGTGTTGATATTTCAATTTCAACATTTGTATTTCAAATACATAAATATATGGTTATATATTTGAACTATTTTACAACCTTTACTAACTTCAAAACAGAAAAAAAACTTTCCTCTTTGGAAGGCTGAAACAAAGCAATTCTTGGAATTACTGGGAGTCCTGAACAAAAAGTACATTTGCAGCAGGTACAAGATGATTCAGAAAGGACCTTACTGATGATGTGAGTTGAATTAATGTCAAAATAATTCATTATTTACCATTGTATTGCTGTTTTCATTATTGTTTCTTTATAGAACTCTTCACTTAAGTCTTTTTCAAGACTACATGCACATATTAGGTTCCTACTTGCAAATGGCTTCTTTGAGAATATAACAAAAAAAGAGCATGGAAATTCAGTACTGAAATTCTTACAGTTCTGTGTGCACTTTCTGACTGGAACAATGTAGATTCTTAGGAAAGAGTATAGGAAAAGGACACGTGTAGTGGTGTTTTCCCAAATGCTTGCATTCTCCCAGTGTACAATGATTTGTGGCTCAAGGTCTTCCTGACTTACGTGTGATTTCTTTCTTCTTTATAGACCTCAAAGGATTTTTCTTCAAAAATCTGTCCAAATCTTCTTTTGAACACACATAAACTTAGAGCACTCAAAATGTCCTCTGGCAAGCAGTTCAATAGCTGAGTATTTCCTTTTATTTGTTCTGAATCTGGCACCCTGGACCTTCGACTAGGAAAGAGAGTAAACACCATTCTCCATTACTCTCAGAATATTAGACTTCTATTTTTTTTTGCCTCTGTAGGTTGCAGATGAAAAAGCCCCAGTACAGACTCACTGCTATTAGTGCCATTAAGTCATTTGTTGCTTTACCTTCACAGTAAATGCATCAAAAAAACCCAAAATATTTCCTCTCATTTTCAGCCAGGAACATTGTGTCACAAAGGGGGAAAAATCCAGTTTTAGCCTACTTGCATTTCAAATGAATTCTCCTTGCTGTAGTCCACTGATATGGAAATAGGGAAATATGTCTATTTGCTTTTCCTTTCACTAGGATGTCCTACCACATGTTATTAAATGAAAGAAAAAATCCAATGTTTTCTGGAAGGGAAAATGATAAAAATGTATAGCTGTCAAACATGTCTTTAATTATTTTCCTATTCTTAAAATGTATTATATCTATTTACATGCATAAAACACTGTTAATCACCTGATTATTGTATTTCCTTTTTTCCTTCCTATCTTATGCTATTTTTGACCACCATGCTCCTTTTCTGTCTTTTTAATCTTTGCACAAAGATTTAATTTCAATGGGAAAAAAAAATCATAAATGAACTTTTTTCGCTTCCTTTTCTTGTACATTCCTCATTGCTGAGTATTAAAATGGAGTAATAACTTGGGTCAACAAGTACTTAATAAAACTTATTGAGAAAAAAGCACCCCCACTAAGAATAAGCTTATTTGGTTCACATACATTATGATTTCTATATAATTTGATTTTTAATGTCCAAATTCTAAGTCTAATTCACTAGAAATATAACACTGGTGGTGTCAAAAAAGATAATTTCCAGGAAAGAAAATAATTTGTACAATATTTATAAGATGGAGTTTACATGAATTTGCAAAAACAAGCAAGTAGACTAGAATTTTTTATCATTCAAGTACTCTGAAGTCAATACAGCTGTAGAAATTCATATCAGTTCAGTTTCCCTTATGTTTTTCACCATAATTAAACAATCAGGTCTTTGTTACACTTTCAGTTTGACATCCTGGTTTCTATATAAGATAATTCACATGGTGTGCTTTTGAACGTGTCCTACTTGTGTACAAATCAAATTTGGTCCGCAAGTAGCGTACATCTTGTTTTTAAACATGACAAGAAAATGCTTTGTTTTGAACAAAATGCAACAAAATGCATGCTTTGAAGCCAGGAAAAACATACATAAACCAGATGATGATGCAACACCATCAATTTTTATATTATTGTACTGAAAATATCTTATAGCTCTGTTGTTCTCTTCATCATGTGAAAGGACGATGGAGGATGCACATGCATGAGCTGTGACAGTTATTTCATTCAGAATCTGTGTTTCTGAACACTGCTCGACTGTTTCCTTTTTTATGTTTGTAGCTGTGTGAAAATGAAAATAATAATAACTGGCTCTATGAATTGTCCAGGACATCCAGAAGGGCTTTGATCGATACTTCCCTAAGTCTTTATTTCTGCAGCTTTCTATAATTCATTATGGATGTAGTGAGTGTACTGTCACTTCATCATATAGTGAATAAGAACTATACTGAGTTTTATCTGAAAATCCTGAGGTATTTGTTTGAAAACTCAAAACATATTTTTAATATTTTTTGACTATGTAAAGAACCTATTATATTAGATAAAAAATGGGATTTGTGTTATTTGAAATGTTATCTCTTCCAAGCTTATGTTCTGGAGCGTGACTTTTTCCATGGTATTCATACCTTGTGAGTTCTCTTTTCCCATAAGATGCCAAGATCTACTCAACTCCACATTTAAAATTTATTTTAAAAATTTATTAATGAAATAGTGAAGTTCCCTAGAGCTCTTTTGTACTGTGTAGGTAGAATAATATCCTTTTACCACTGATGAAGGATTTTATACTGACTTCAATACTGAATGAAAATTATTATGCTGTCCTCTATAAATGATTAATAGTGCCTGTCAAGATATTTCACTGCAACATAATGGTTGTTTCAAGGTTTACATCTTTAGTTTTATTTTTTACTATGCTTAACCATCTCTTAATAAATTGTACTTCAACTGAGATTAACATGTAACACTCAGTATTTAGTTGAATAAACTGAATATCTGGATGTCTAATATTTATGCAAGAGGTAATATGCTACCTTTCTGATTCTTCATAAAGTTTACTACCTGAATTAAAGTTTATTTCTTGACCTACTGTCTTCTCAAAACAGAATAATGGATCTCACAAGAATGAGTTTCTATTATGACATTAGATATGTGTCATTTGTGATTAGATATGTGTCATTTAAAAAACTGACAAATGAGATATTAAATAAGAGGACGGCCAGGTATCTCAAGAAATAGCAACAATTAAATCCCGCTCCTCTGCAGAATTTATAAACTTTAATAGTGGGAAATAATAAATATTTATTCCCTTAAAGGAAACAAAAAAAAATAAGTATGAAACTGAGTAGTTAGGGTTAGTTACCTACACTACAATATTTTACCACAAACTTTCCATGAACCTGATCTAAGTCCTATTGATGTGAAATAACATCTCACCCAGGAAATACTGTTGCAATCCATCCCTCCGCAGTTCTTTTTAATGAGCTTTTAAATGCTTGCCTGTCATTTTTCACTAAATCCATACACTTGGGTTAAACTCCCTATATATCTGCTTTATAGAGAAGACAGAAATTTTTCTGTTTTTTATAACTGTAGCCGTCCATGTGGTGTCAAGTCTAATCATCTTTCCTAGTATCTACATTCTAAATACAATCAGGCAAATTCCTAGACTGTATCATAATCTTTATTTAAAGAACTCAGACTACTGCCCTCCCAACATTTGCAGTTCATAAATTTGCTGAGATAGATCTTTCTGACTTTAGTTACTAGTAAGAGTTCTTGTAGATGGCTTCTAACAGTCTTCAATTTTCATAGATCCTCAGACCCCTTGTTAACCCTTAGCATCAGAAGTATTTTTGGCAAGAAGTGTCACTCTTTTAATTGTCTAATGGGTAAGAATACTCCTTTGCTTGCTGTACTATAGCACTTAACAACTAGAGGGTTAAAATCCCTTTACATGAAATAAGTAATACAGCTATTTAAAGTCCTTACTGAACTGTGTGCTGGGGTTGGCTGTGGTTAATTTTAACCACAGGGGCTGGTATATGGAGCTGTGGTTTTGGTTTTTTTTTTTGCTGAAAAGAGTGTGATAATACAGAGATATTTTTGTTCTTGCTAAGCAGGGCTTACATAGAGCCAAGGCCTTTTCTGCTTCTTGTACTGACACTCCAGAGGGGAGTCTGGGGGTGCATGGGAAGTGGGGACAAGACACAGAAGGAGCAGGTGACCTAAAATGATCTATAGGGTGTTCCAGACCATGTAGCATCATGCTCAGTGTATAGCACTTGGGGCAAAGAAGAAAGAAGTGGGGAATGTTTGGAGTGATTGAGCAACATTTTGGGAATATTTGGCTTCCCAATTTTTACATTCCTGTCCATGGGAAGCAGGGAATTAATTCCTTGTTTTGTGTTGCTTTTGTATGCAGCTTTTGCTGTTAGTGTTAAATAAGTTTTCTAGCTTTTACTTTTCCAATTCTGTCTCCAATTCTACTGGTGAGGGAGTGAGTGAGAGGTTGCTTGTTGCTTGACTGTTGATTGGGGTTAAAACATGACATGATTAAAAAAAATAAATTAAAAATAGCCTTGTTATTCATAGTTTTAACCTATGTACTTCTTTTCTATGCCTATATACATATATATATATATGAATAAAAAACCTCCTGTGCTATTTCTTCTCTTTTTTCCCTATCCAATTTATTTAATTATATATGTGTACTATAGGCAGAGAGAAAATGAGTTGGATGCATGAACATTTGGTTCTCAAAAATCTCAGGAAAATTCTGGAGTTTTTTAAAAACTCCCTGAACTGATTCTAAGATGAGTGGAAGACTAAGGAAAATAGGAGGTCAGACTGATGTTATCATATTTTATTTACACCTGGAGGAACATAAAAATCTTCAATTCTGTATTGGGCGACTTGTAAAGCCAAGGAATTAGGAACTTCAGTGGAGAAAATATTTTTAAATATGTAAGAGACATAGTAATAAAACAGTAAAATCACAGAATGAAAGATAAAAGGAAAATTAAGGTCTAGATAAGGATTACAGGCAGGGATAATTCAAATCAATGAAATTCACATGCCATTCATACAATGAGAGAAATTTCTTTTAACAGGAAAAATTATATTTAGAACTTAAGTCTGAAAATAGTAATCTGGGTGCACCTTTACTATTCAATGAGCCCAGGCTTGGTCATTCTGTGTAAAGTATCCACATCTGCATGGCAATACACACAGTGTATGAAAATTCATGCAGTCACATTTGTCTTTTATTTGCAGTGGCAAAATATCCTGTCCCATAGCCACACATCAGCCTATGCTCATCTTGTCAGTCCTGAAGAATGCACTGAGAAAAGTAAGTTTTCTGATGAGCAACCAATGCAGGATCACTCTTTGCCCATCCATGTACATTCATATGCTGTTCCGTTCACATCACATTAACTCACTGTGGATTTTGAGGAGTGGAATCTACTGTGAGGATGAAGGATATTTAAGACAAAAAAAAAATGAAGAAAAAAAATAGAAAAGCATCTTATAAAAAACCATAGGCAAGTTGCAGAATATTTTGTTGCCTTGTAAATAGGCAGCATGCCCTGAAGAGATCACACAAGGACTTTGTGAGATCAGACATAAACTTGGCCTAAAAGAAAAGAGTTATTCGTTAATTTCTGGTTCTGGAGCAGAACTGAAAGCATAAAATATTATGTCTGCTTGGTCCTTCCAGCTTCAGATGCCTGAAACTGCATCTAGAATTTTAGATATCAGCTTTGCAGTCCTGTCTGACCTCTTCTGAAGCACCAGAATTTATAAAAGGTGCTGCCATTCCAGAATATATACAAGGTCCTGCCAGACCAGAATCAGGTTCCTATTATTTCTCAGTTACACAATCATAGCTAAACAGTCTGGTTGATGTTGACAGTTGTTGGGTCAGTGATTTGCAAAGCAAATATTTCTCCCTGTAACTGTGAGCTTTGAACAGATTTCTTCATTATGCTGTGTTTATCGAGGGCATGCAGTCTGCTTGCATGGTTCACATGAATATGGTAATTGCAAAGAACATTAATTTTAGTAGATCATTAAGAGTGCTTTGATTGATCAAGGAAGAAGGTGGCAGGCTCCATGATGGCATCTAAACCTCTAAAGTAATCAGTTTATTAAAAAAAAATAATTTTACAGAAGTAATATTCTTCTGGTTCATTCATAAAATGATGACAGAAGAGAGCTTATCAAATGTGGGTCTTTATAAGTGAAATCAAGATGGGAGCTAGGGAAATAAGGGACGTTTTTGAACTAATTTTTTTTTGCTGAACAATCACCTTGTACAATGTCATTATGTTATATCAGTATAGTTTTTGCCTCAGTGCTGTTTCACCAGTTTCATTCTATTGTGAAAAATTTTAGAAGCTATGTTCCCATACTTCTGTATTTTCTTTTTCTTTTTTTTTTTTCTCTTCATTCATACCTATAGCAGGAAGTGACATAGCGCCTTGATTTACAAATGATGTAGGGGGTGAAAAATGGAGTGGAAATAGACAGGATTTTAGCCAGTTGTTGTGGGTATATGGAATGAAGGAAAGATTTTTAAGGGAGTGGTAAGGACTGTGTCATCTGCACACCAAAAAAAAAAAAAAATAAAAAGAAAAAGTACATGAATAAGAGTAATAATAAGAACAAATCATAAGCCAAAATAAAAGTGAAGAATTGAAAAAAAAATACATAGAACAAAGTGAAGACAGAAGATAAATAAAGTCTGAATTTAAAGAGAGAAGTAAAAGGGACAAAATCAAGATTCAAGGGACATATGAACACAAATTCATTATTAATACCTAGCTGATAGAGATGAGAAACTATCCACATCTTTCCTGGAAAGTAGAAACTCAGTAGAAGAAAAGTTGTTCTTTGCTGTACTGAGCTAGCAAGCAACCAGGAAAAAATGGGAGGCTGAACTATCCTGCTTAAATTTGTACATATAATTCCTTTTCAATTTTAATAAAGATTACCTGAATAGAAAAAAAGTAGATTCTTATATTTGTACAGTAGTGAATAACTAATAAATAAATATTGCAAACTAAATGGCCATAAATGTAAATTGGTTAAGTGTAATCAGATACACATATACAGAGGAGAAAAATAATTAGCTTTTTGGATTTGCTTGAATGAGTTAAGATGATAAACATGCTTTCAGTCTAATTTAAATCTTTGTGAATACAGTTGCATTATTTCCTAATAGAAATGATCTTATCTTTTGGGTCATTTATCCTGTGTGAGATCATAGTTTCAAGGTGAATGGATTTCAGTTAAGTGGAATAAATATATTGCTTCCAGCCATGCTCTATAAATGTTGTCTAGTATCCTGTCAGTGTTTTAAAAGCCAAGTGATAAATAAAATGGCAAAGGTTGTTTTAACTGATGAGAACAAAATGCTTCCACTTTATTATACACCACCAAAATGTACAGGTGCCTCCGTTTTGTAGAGAATCTATTAAGGTTCCACATTTTTATAAAATAGGAAGAAAGAAATTAAAAGCTATCTTTGAAATAATTTATTTCAAAGAATATCTAAGAAGGTTTTACTAAGCATGAGGTGACATGATCCGATAGTACACTATCTAAAATTAATGCGCAATTTTAGTCTTGCTTTTCAAACTGTCACAATGAATGAGAGTTATGACGGAAGTTAATGAAATAAGGAGAATGAAATATGAAGAAGTTAATCAACTAAGAAACCCCTAAATTCCTTGCCAGCATAGCAATAGGAAAAGCAAAAAAGCCCTTGGTTCTGTGGAAATCCTGATCAACAATAACAAAAATATCTCTACATTATCAACCTTGTGTTCTGCACAAATTCAGAAGAAGCCTCATACCGGACACTGTCAGGAAAATTAACCCAGCTGAAACCAGACTACATAGATATAATAGGATTGTTACCTTGATTTTCTTTTAAACAGAAATCAAGCAAACTTAAAACACTGTGTTTTGTATTGAGTGGTGACTCATGGTAAGTTTTAGTTTTCTGGCAACTCCTTTATGTTCAGAGGAAGAATGAAACTAGAGGATAAGACTGGAACAAAAAATGTAGTTCATTTTAAACTACATCAGCTCTTGTCAAAACTGATGATACATTGCTTTATTCGTACATTTTTTGAGTCGAAATTCATAATAGCTTTTACAACATTCAAACTTTCATGTATGTGTGCACACACACAAAGACATGGTGTTAAGGAAACTATAGCATTTTCCAGGGATTTGTTTTTTCTTGGGAAAACACAAACCTGTTGAATCTGAAACTTCTAGATTGAAGTAGTAATAATGTCTGTTAGAAAATGAGCTTCAAGATGGGATTGTTTGAGCTGAAAGCACTACTTAGCCAAAATAACTAATAAGAATGAAGTATGACAAAGAAATTAAAAGTTCTTGAAGATATACAACAGAATGACTTTTTTCTTGGTTGGGTTCTCCCATAGCAAGCAGAGAGATTCAGGAACTTTAAAGAATATTTATACAATTTATGTTAAATGACTGTTTCCAGCATTGGTGGGATAAAAAAAAAAAAACACCACCAAACCTATGTGAAACAACAACAACAAAAACCCACTCAAGCAAAGTTTTTTTCAGGATTTTTTTTGTAGGTTTAAATGTATGTAAAAATTAGTTCTTCTATGTACTTAGATGTTTAGACATAATAACAAAATTCCATGCTTATTTAAATGAATTCCAGTTCAGAAGACTAGGAGATATTTTAATTATTCCAAACACTGGGTATCTAAGAAGAAACAGAAAGCATGGAACAACATACAGTGCTTGGAAGTTTTGTCATTTCTTTTTCACTGCCTACAAGTATTACTGTGATTTAAATCTGTGTTAGAACAAGGTGGAAAGTAACATGAAAAAAACAGTAACTCTGTGAACTTGAAGCATATGAAGTAGATAAACAGTCCATGTGATACGCAGGTAATTATTCAGTGGAAAATGGAGAAGGCAAGTATTGACTCTCAGACAAATTTGTCACAGTGTATTTGATGGTACACTAAATTAAAGTGTCTCTATATTTCTTTTTATATAGAACTTACTATGTTTTCCTGAAGTAAGAGGACAATTGTGTTAATCTTGAATAATTAACATTTTACTAACCCTATATACAATTATTAGGTAAAATAATAATTTTTATTATCCTATAAATGCTAAAATAATTCCATTACACTTAATTAAGCGTAGCATGAAGAAAAATTTTAAAAAACGGAAAAAAAGCCCAGAGAATTTAAATGTAGATGCACTTTTTCTTTTACTTTAGCCAAGTTTGCATAAAAAAAAAGTTACTGAAACATTTTAGAAGACAGGGAATTAATTAAAGTTCCCACTACTCTCCATCTGTAGTTTTGCATATATCCATTTAGTACAGGTTGTCTTTCATTATTATTTCTGTAATGTCTTTGAAATCTACATGAGACTTTGAAGATAATATCTTCCTGCTTCAGTATTTCCCTAGGAATGATAACTTTGATTAGCTATTACTATTACTATAATTATATTATTATATTGTGCTACTATAGTAACACTGCTGTTATTAGTGATTTCTGTAGATCCTTGTGTCCTAAGAGCAATGCTAATAAGTTTGGAATGATTATTATGGTGCTCTGGAGTTATCCACACCTGCTTTGATTGAACCTAATTTAGCTGTCAATTATTTCAAATGTCAGACTGAAATGGAGACATCTAAACTCATGGATGATTTCTCATTGAACTGAGACCGTCTGTTAGAGGCAAAAGTTTCAATCAAATGTTATCGTTGTTTGCATATTGTATTGGAAATCTCTGCACCAGGTAAAATCTCACTAAGTGAAATATTGCATCAGTTTACTAAAACAAATACAGATCAGGATTCTGCTCAGAAATACAATCAATGAAGAACACTTCTCCTGACTCAATTTGTATTCTAACTGGTCTGTACGTTCAGATGAGAAATACAGTACTTAAGTACTTAGAGTAAGGTGCCCTGAATACTTTTACCACTAAAGGACAAAGGCCCCATTACCAAAAATGTTTTTAAGACCTTTGATGGATAAACAATTGATAAAGATTCTAAAGTACTTTACAATCCAAAGTGAAATCAAAATTATTAACCAAGGTTAGGAAAACAATCTTGCTTTATTTAACTCTTGCTATCCCACCTATAAAAAAAACCAAAAACCCTAGAAATAATGTTGTCTAATATATTCTGTGTACTGCTAAGTGAGATCAAATACCAATGCCACAGTGGGCAAGAGAAAAGCTTATCAGGTTTCTTAAATGATACACACTTCCCTATGTGAAACACTGACTACATAAAATATCAATTTCTGATAAACTTTTCAATTGATAAAGCTGAATTGGAATAGCTCAAAACCAGTGAAATGAATAGAGCATATAATATTTTTTGGCTACAAGTATTTTAGGATTGCAGACAAAAATTTGAAAGGGGAAAATGGAGTGATTTTTATATTTTTGTTTTGGGGTATTTTATGGTTTTGATTTTTGGTTTTTTGTTGTTTTGTTTTGGCTTTGGGAATGGGTTCTTTTTCAATGGCTCTATCTTCATTTCAAATAGTATTAAATCACGTCTGACAGATACCTCGTATATGGTACATCAAAAAAAGAATAAAAGTTTAGAAACCTACTGGTTTGTGACAAGTACTGTATCTTGCCAAGGAATAATATTATCCCTGCTTTCCTGTGAGATCAGTGGGACAAAGTTATATTAGATACATTGTATTATTTAATTCTTCATTAAAACTAGAGCAGTTGCATGAAAGATTGAAGATATAAATATACATAAATATACATAAAATCAGTAAACATTAATGTATTTTTACCGAAGTAGGATAGGATAGGATAGGAGGCTTTGTAAGTGAGTCTTTATTTTGAGGCACAATTAGTCTGACCTATTTTGGGAGTCTGCCTTAAGATGAGATGAGCCGTGCCTTAGAAGTGCCTATTCATCATCCTGATTGTTTCTAAAGGGAGTTTAGGGACTTTAGGTGAGATACAAACATCTGCATGTATTCAGATGAGTCTTGCGTTGTATAACTACAGAGACAAAATGTAGACCTTTGACACAAATGTTGACAGATGAAAAGACACAAAAAAATTACAGTTAACAATATCTGTATTTTATTGACTTGTAACCTGATTTTTCAATTTTCTTTTAAGAAGGAAATAACTTTTTTCAGTTAATGCTTTAATATTCCTGGCATTTTGGTGCCTGTCAAACTCCATGTTTAATGCCTTCAGAAGCTGAGAATATTATGTAGCCCATTACTGAAGCTTTGAGTTTTTCAGGATATATTTGGGTCATATTCTTTGTTATAATATTGGCAACCTATGTTTCTATAATATTTTTACATGTGGCTTCATTTCTCCCTATGGAATTAAGGGTCAAATCTTAGTATAACAGAATCCTGGTAAGGGTTCAGCACCTTGAGTGTCCATACAAAAACAAAGTACTCATGAATTATTTTATTTTAAAACAAATTTATCAAATGGTGAAAAAAACCCAAACGAGTTTCCAAGACTAACTTACAGAATTAAACCTTGCAAATATCTTTTCTGATTTCTGCTTTTAAAAATTAGATGGCTAAGAAGAACTTGATATTTCAATCAAGTCCTCATGTTTCTCTTCCAACAGAATATTTCTTTTATAATAATTTCATTATTCGATTCAAGATCCTACTTTAGTTCACTGTTTTGATTGGTTCAAAGTATTTATTGTTTGTTTTCTTCTCTCCATGGTGTCAAAAAACAGAGTCCATCATAGAGGTGGAAGTCACATGATTACATAAATAATTATCTTCAGTGCTGACATGTGAATTTGTTCCAGTAATTAATTATACTTTTGTAGTTGAAGAACAGAACATACATTTTTAGGGTGTTTGTTGTTTGTCTGATATAAAGTAGAAATATGTTTTGGAGAAATTAACAATTTAGGGGAAGTTTCCTTTTTCTTTTCCTCTCAATAATAATAAATCTGCACCAAAAAAGTATAAAAAATCTGTAATGGAAGCATTAAAAAAATATATATTGCATAATAATTTCATAAATTACTTGAGAATCTATTTTAATAAATTTCTATGACAATATTTCTCTTAATCTTTCTATAATATTTTAAAAAAGTAGAACATTTAAAAAAAATAATGTTATAAATAGTCTTGCAAGGACAAGTACAAGTCTCATGAATTTAATGAATTTTCTAATTAAAAATGTAACACAAATAATTTAGAAATGAATTAGTATGCAATGATGCACACTCATTGTCTAATAGAGCAGGAAAAACATCATGGCTCATGAGCTTTGGGCTTGAGCCAGTCTACAATCACTTCAGCAGCAGCTAGCCCATGAAAATTCCCTAGATTTCACCAAACAAGTAACTAAATTATTGAACCATCATGTTTCCCAACAAGAAGGTCATATGTTTCTGATATTGTTGCATGAGGCTCTAAGGAATCACTGAACAGGATTCACTTACACAGAGGGATGTACCTGTTGTGTTCTGTTATTTTTTCATGTCCAGTGTACAGGTTTCAATTTATTACATATAACACACTCACACTTTCAATTAAAAAAACCCTGTTGTATTCCTGGCAAATTGTCTTGGGATGCTTTTAAAACCAAAATAATCTTCTGTGGTTATCAGAAGTCTAAATCTGATCACTGAGAACATTCTAAGGAAAGTTTCAGTTTGATGTCAACGTCATACAGTGTGTCAGTGAAAAATTTAAACTCATCTTTCTCTTTCCCTCCCCATCCTTACAATGATCATATGCACTGTTCAGTTGTTTTATTCTGTTCTTATAATACACGATTTATTTTACCTTTCCTTCACTCTTATGGAATATATTAATTTCTTTTTTCCTCTGGTCTAAACAAAAGTATATCCTTTTGGTAAAGATCTCTTTTCCAAGTGTTTCTGGCATTACTGGAGAAGACATTTCTGACATTACTGGAAAAAGGTATATGTACTTTTACATGAACATTTTCTAAACTTCAGGTTCTGTTTCCTGTTTTTTCATCTTTGACCACTAAATTTGTAGTTAAATTGAGTGTACATCCCCCATTTTTTTATAGTCTCTAATGTAGGTGTTGGGGGGAAAACAGGATGGCACATAGAACAGGTGAACTCTGATCTACTAAATAAGAATGTTACTCTTTGCGGGATGTAAAAAACTTATATACAGGTTGGTTTAATATGAAATCAGTAGGATTGTGTGGAGTTTAACATCAAGACTCTGGGAGACAGAAAAGGATGATTGCTAGCCTCTTCTACCTTAAAGATTTAACAATCAATTCACTGAGTGACTGCCTTTGTCCATAAGAAATGGCATAACTATAGTAACTTAAATCCCTCAAAAAGCAGCTTTTTCAAGAAGCAGGAGCTCTCAGATAGAAGCCTTATAAAGGATTTTGAACTGAATAGTTTGTTCCTTCTCCTTGAGTCCCTGAAAAAATAATTCTAAGAGGTCAGTATGTGGAGAATTTAGCTCAATGCATTATTCTAAACCAAGGTGATATTCCTCACTTCGCAATCAAATTACAATAGCCTTTATAATTCAGTCTTTTTTTTCTTTCTCTGAACAGCATTAAAAGTAACTAAATCAATGACCAAAAATATCTACAACAAAGTATCAAGTGTTCCCAGTATTCAAAACAAAAAGTTCTCCAATGTATACTGTATTAGCATATTAAAAGTAGTATTTTATATCTTCAAAATATACAACACCCAGGAGCACCACAGTGACAAAAATGCCAAAATACATACTATATATGTGTATGCTACCATATACCTATTTTAATATCAATATTTTGCACTCAGTTTTATTCCTTAAAATTTCTTGTCCTTTGGGCAGCAATTTTTGAATAATTATTCTTTTAAACTTAAGAAAAATTATCAAAATCTTTATATTTCAGAACTATTTCTCTTTATAGGTTTCTTTGCTCATGACATTACCCCAGTGGAATACCCTGAAAATACACAATATTCTTTGTAAAGACTTGTATAGTTGACATTCTGTTCTGTTTTACATTTCTGTACTGAATAAATATGTGAGGGTTTTTTTTTTTCTTTTAAACTCTGCAATTGCACAAGGACAGTTATGAAACAAAATCACAAGTGCGATTTTGATTTTCAGTGAAATGAACTGAATTTGAAGAATTATCTGAATTTATTTCTTTAAAAAAAACTCAAATAAAAGCCATAAATTTCTGGAGTACATTGTATTCCCTGTTTTATCACTTTTTATCACTTTTTTATCACTTTTTTATCTGACTTCTGTAGGTTTATTAAGCCTAAAGTTTATATTTATATTACCACACTCTGGTAATACAGCTTTAACAATATGTGTTGTAATCACATTGTTTGTCAATATAATTTTTCTCTCATAATTACTTATACCAATTAACTTAATGAATGATGGGATTCTGTGATTTTGGTCAAACTTTGAATTTCTTATGATAGAGGTGGTACGTTTTGTATTTCAAACAAGTTGGAGATAAATGCTAAGAACTTATCTGGATCTCAGTGTGCAGTTACTAGCCGTTAATCTCCCAACCCTGAATTTCCCCTCTTGGGTATCTAATTTACATGTGATCAGTCAACTTCATGAATTTATTTTCAACATGGTGAAATGTAAAGAACATATAACTGCGCTGTAGAAACTGTAGACAGACTGCAATTTAGAAGCTGGGGAATAGGAACAGGCTTTTCCCTTTCTCTCTTGCACTTATGTTTCATCTCTCTTTTCCATGCAGGCTCTGAATATGCCTTGTTTCCTTTTAATGAATATATTCTTCTCTGGACTCTGTATTTCCATATGATAAGGAAATAACAAAACCTAACTCACCCCCCAGAACAACCCCAAACCTACAAAAACCCAAGCAGACCAACACAAAAAACCCCCAAAACAAATAAACAAATGAAAACCACAACAAACTCAAAAAAAAGATTTTACCATAACAATTTGTCTTAAGGCTCTTAGGTTCACCTCTCTCTACTCGAAAGCCTGTTACTGTGAACCTACTGACATGCAGAAATTATGTATTCAGGGAGTGAGGACATAAATAAGGTCAAAAGAGCAGAGAATTCTCATAGATTTTGTTTGCAATTGAATATATTAATACGAAAACCTTTTGTTTTCCCACTAGAAAAAAAGTCATTAATATAATGAGATGACTTTTTAAAACTTCTAAGATCAGTTGCTCATTTCTCATTGAATGCAATTAATAACAAAGTATTACAATGTTTCTCTTGCATTGTATGGAGTTTTTAATTTTATTTTTTTTTTGTTTGTCACTCAGTTTAGTTCAACAAGATTTCCCTTTTTGTGTAACTTTGTTTCCTTGGTTTCTTAGTAAGACTTTCCTCATAGACGCTCAAAAGTCAGACATTTTCCAGATGTCCCTTTTTTAAATGAAATCACATTCTGAAAATAGATAAATATTCATATTATTTGTTTCTCTTGTGGTATTTAAAGAAAATTACAACTTTCCAAGCAACAGCAGTCTAATATATAAAAAGCCTCTTAAATAATTATATAAATTATATATATAATTATATAAATAATTATACAAAAATCCTTTTAAATAAGCCATGCAGTACATCAGAAGCAGAGTTAAAAAATGTCGTGACAGACTTTTAGAGTAAAGCACAGAACAAAAAAAAAGGAGTTATTTAAAATATATGGCTCTTTACTTAATCAAATCCTCAAAAAATAACCTCACAGCAAATTCACAAAATATTTAACTTAAATATTTATACTGTTATGAAGAATAATAATAGGAAGAATATGTTAAAGATTAATGGCAAACTCTTCAGATTACTTGTAAATACACAAAACAAACAAAAACAGTCAGGTACTCCCCCTGTGTTTTGCTGGTAGATCGTTTGTTTGTTTGTTTGTTTTTCTGTCTAGTTATTATATATAAATAAAAACATTGTCTTTATTTTGCAAATTTTATTTTGCAAATTTTATTTTGTCTTGGAAACAAGAGCATAGCATCAGGCTTCTAGAATTGTTCTTCCACTTAAACAACATTTGAAACAATGTAATTGCAACATTTAAACTTTTAAATGTAGAGCATGTTATAGAAGAAATATTTTGCAAGAGGTGATGGAGAGCTCTACCAGGCTAAATGGATATCCAGAACCCAGAGGGCAATGCAAAACTGAACATGAGGAGAAGGTGCCAAGGAACTGCTACATGGCACTTCTATGGAAAAACCAGGTGAACACTCTTAAGCAGATGTCTAACTAATGAAAAGATTTAATACTGATTTACAAACGCAACACAGAAGGTCCTCAGGGAATGGTTCTGATATGAATAACAAGATAATTGGTTTGTTATATTATTAAATAGATAGACAGGTGATGCAGACTTGGTAGCAACAAAAAAAAATTGCTATATCTTTCTTTAATCTCAGTTTTTGATATGCATATTTTAAATCTTTTTTTTTTTTTTAAATGCCAGTGATTTAGTAATGCTGAAAGAAATAAAAAAGCCGTTCCAGAGAAACTACAGTACATTTCAATATAATATACCCTCCTACATTTTGGCACTTACAAAATTCAAGAGATGCAATCTCAGATTTTCAGTCTGCACTTGAAAATAAAAATATTGAGGCTGAAAAGATAACTTAAGGTCTCAAGGCTCTTATATTTATACTGATTTATAAGTTGCAGCTATTTGTCAGCCAGAGACTGCTATTCATGAATTTTACACTAGGGAGCTGTTAGATACAGAACAGAACTAACATATAAGCAGGGTATTTAAACTTCAGTACTCCTCTTCCCTTCTGACTTTTGGAAGCACTGCCAAGAGGACTATTCGTTTTCCTTGCTCTTTTCAGCATCACAGTTCATGTAGCTCATCAGCCTGGCTTCAGGAAAAATGACCTATAGTAGCATGTAGGATAATTCTCTTGCATATGAAAAATACAAATTTAAACAATTGGAGAAGGCTTGGAATGCTGCTATCAGCCTTCCTAGACACTCCCTGACAGTCACTGCCCACCCCACTCTACTGAACACTGAAATTTTACTCTGTGTTTTGAGTGGAGCTGAAAATAAGCCATGAAAAGCTCTTAGCACAAGTTTTTATTCATATTTTGTTCATATTGCCTTAGACAAACTGAAGCTGTCTTGAAATTCAAATGCTGGTTCTAATGTATTGGGTAGTGATTTGTCAGTGCCAAGAAATTTTCCCAGTATCTATGCCTTTCATGGCTTATTTCTCTATTCAGGTTAGACTCTAGAATTTATTAGATTTCTGTATCATTTTTTGGAGCTTAACTTCTTAAATCCTCTCCAATCTTCATGTTTGTGAGTTCAGTACTACCTGATACCTTTCTTTTATCTGTAGGAAAATCGGCAGGGTTATGAAATCCTATCACCTCATATCAAGTGGATTGTGTTTCCATCTTCAAGAATATTATTTTCTGAATTTATTCAGGAAGAGTTTCTATCTGTTCTTTATCACACCAACATTTTCTCTATATTATATGTCTCTTTACCTTTTCTGATGTTTTTGTCCCTTAGGTATGTATAGAAAGCTGTCATATTTCATACATATTTTGTTTTCCATTCAGATTTTTTTTGCTAGACGAAATAAGAAAAAGCTCTTGTAGTCTCCTGTGTAAAAAAGGACTCTCCATTCCTCTCATTAGTCTGCTCATTGTTTTTATTTGTATTATTCTGATTTCATATTTCTTGACCACAAAAATGTACAAAATAAAGAATGTATTAATCACAGTATATAAACCATCAAGAAAAATCATGTGGAACATTGCCAATTCAAGTAATACATTTTTTAAAAATATATGAGAATTATTTTTCCTTCTTGTAGGTGTGTATTTAGGCGGTTTATAGTCAGTCTCTACTCTTTGTCTTTGCTTGTTCTACATAGACAGGTTTTTTTAATCTGAATTTCTTTTCTATTCTGTTTTTTGGTGACATTTATCTGCACAGACTGCTCTTAAGTATATGCTTTCGTATGTGTTCTTAATCATTTAATTTCATCTCTATATGAACTTTGATTCATACAGAGTATTTGGTCTGGCTAAATCTGAAATCCTTAACAATCTAATAATGCTTTAATAAATTATCCAGCTGTAGAGATTTTTCATTTTCCTGAGGATGCTTATTTATATTCTCTGACAAAACTCAAGTGATGAAATCTTGGTTGGGTTTTTGTTTATTTCTCATCAAGAAAAAAAATTATTTTTCTCTCTTTTTTTCTTTTTGCTGTTTTTTTTTAGTTACAAATGCTTTAAAAATACACTGTCATGATTTTCTCTTTAATTTCCAGTTAGATTATTTTTACCCTCATAGATGTTCAATATTATTCCTTTTTTTTCCCTTTCCAACTCATCATTAATGTAAAAAAGAGATAAGAAGAAAAAAGAAATTGGATGTAAGAAAAGTTTCATAATCTGAAAGCCTACATATAAGACAGAAATCAGCATAATTTTAAACTATATCCTTCTCCAGGCAAATCTGCACTAAACTTAAACTACTTTAGCAAAATGACTTTTGGTGGCTCTTTGCAGGTCACAGAGTACTTTCAGATTTTCTTCTCAGCATTCCTATGCAATGTGCTGCTGTCATGGCACCAAGTCTGTTGTCTGTACTAGAAATATCAGCAGTTTTATTTTTCCATTTCATGTAAAAAATAAGATAATAGGAGTGGTAGAAGATGGAATGTTTGCATACTCATTTTTGAACTTTTAAATGAAGAACACATTTACTGGACACTACTTATATATCAGACATGTGTTGGCTTTTCCAGATTGTCAGGACACCTTTCCTATTGCTTTTTATTGTATTGAAATATACAGAACTCCAAAGAACAACAGATTAAATAAATATGTGTGTAATACCAGTTTGTTTAAAAATTTGTCAGAATGAGAGAGAAGAGCTAAAAAGCCAAAAACAATTATTCAGGATAGCATTAGCATTTTGATAAATACCATAGATTTGTAGGTTTTAATTTTTTCATTTAACTCAAAAATTTCATCAGTTCATAATATTATTGACAATAGCTTCTATATTATTCCATTTACATTTTTTTTCTTTTTCCAGTGATAATCTGTGTCTTATTTTCAGAAATATTTTAACTGAATTTTTTAAAAAATAAATTATGTTCATATTCACAATATGAAACATGAATTCTTTATATGAAGAATCTGCATAAATTCTAATAACCTAAATTTCTAAAGTTATCAAAACAGCAGAAAGAAAAGGGGCTTTATATTTTATAATATTTAACTGTGATTAACACAATTTTCAAAGTATGTTTATCAAGGGTAGTTATCCACTTAATACTAAACTGGTATAACCTTAAATTATAGAATAATTACATGTGCAGGGGCAAATCAATTTAATTTTTCACATCAAGTCAGTCCATTATTTTATACAGAATATGCAATATCAAATATTGTAAACATTCATTCCAGTGAAAGGTAACCCATTTCAAGAGAGACACCAAAAGTGTAAAACACATAGAAAGAGAATAATAAGAAAAATTTTACACAAATTATTACTGTATATTATTAATTTTCACATTACATTTATATTATTACATATATGTGTTAGATGCTACATGTGAGGAATAGAAATACATTGCTATGCCGAAACCAGAAATTAAGGGGCCTCAAATTCATCTGTATTGGTTTTTTCTTGATTGGGCTTATTTAAAAGTATTGTTCTCTTGATGTTCTATCACATGCCAAACCAATGATGTAACTCCATTCTCAACAGTCAAGAAATGAAAGACTCTCATCACTACTATATTTTTGCCACTGGGTAAAAGCTTCAGTTGATTATTTTTAAGTAACATGTTTATTAAAGTTATGCTGAGAGATTCTTCAGAGCATTTCAGTACTGGTCATGATATAGATTGTGGATAATGTAAGTGCTTTGACCAGAGATTGTTCTGGTTTTTTGGACAAATAATAGAGAGCAATCTTTTGTGATGTAATCTATATAGAAAAGATGAATGTGGAAAATAAAAAGAAAAGCAAAGACAGATGAAATATTCTGACTCTTTTCTTAATGAGAAAACAGAAAACTTGGAAGACTTAAGTTCTTACCAAAGATCTTTCACCAGTCTTGAGATGAACATAATGTTTTATGTTTGGCTTTTTAATTACCTTCAAATAAACATGATGCTTCCATTAAAAAAAAAAAAATGAAGGAGAGTAGATGCCATTGAAAGGGAATCAGACTCCAAGACAGTCTGATATCCTTATCTTATTCAAACAAAATATATGTTATCATCATTATAAACAAGCTAAAACATCTACATGTGAGGATATGGGCCCTTTTGACTTTATGGAAGATTCTTAAGGAGCAGGGCTGCCAGTACAATACTATAGCCAGAAAAGTTATTGCAATTTCTGCCCACATATAGAGGTAGAATGAGCAGGAAAGGGATGTCACTGCTGGTTACAGCAGTGGCAAGGGAATGGTTAGAGTTCTGAATGCAGATTTTTAATATGAAAGGTGAACAACTGAAAAAGGTGAAAGAACAAAGTATAACATGGACAAAATGCTTTTCAATCAAAAACTTAATGCTTGCCCCACAACTGACAGTTTTTCAGCCTAGTCTACTCTGACTCTGTAAAGTGGTATCAATTATGTTGTCATGTGGGAAGGCTGAAGCACAACATACACTGAGTTTCAGAATTCTAATTTACTTAATCTAATTATGTTTTCATTCATGATGTTTTATGTATGACTGCTGTTTCTTCAGCAGAGAAATGTGATGAGGAGTGAATAAAAAGTAGGTTTTCTTGTCTAGATGGGCGGGGTACATGTTGACATTTAAGTAATATCTTCAATCACCTGAGGTCCTCAGCCAGTGTGTCCTCAGACTGAAATAGATCTCTGCTATTTTGCTTCCTTTCCTGGACTTGTAACTGTTATATCTCCTTGCTACCTAATTTATTCTGACCACACAAGAAGTTCGCATCAGAAAAAGAACCCATCAGTTAGTGCTTTTGACAGGCCTGAACACATTTATTATGTAGGTGTTGCTGCTTTCATTATTAATATTACTGTCATCCAGTATGGAATGATGTGGGATGCATCTCCTTTATATTTTTAGAAAAACAATAAGCAAGTTGCACTGACATGTTCTTAATTAAAATTTCCTTTCAATGAAATATTTTTGCAAATATTTAAACCAAAGAGTAAATTACATTGCGAAAATATTTGTTCAATGACATTATAACATTTCTTGCCTCAAAAAGAGGATATTTTGTTGAATATCACAGAGCTTTTTGGCAAGTTAGCAATCAAAAATCAAATTGAAGCAGGACTGATTCACTCGTAGCTTGTAGTAACTGAAGATTTCCATACCTTTGAGCACATAGACCATCATAGCAGCACTGTGATGTGTTGGCCTAGCAAAGATTCGGTGCTGTGAGGTAAATTACACATTAACTTTATATGGTTCTGTAGGTTATGCAGAGATATATCAACCAGGCAGAGGTAAAGCTAAATATCTGGTTTTGCTGATATTGTTTTGTAAGTGATACTTGATCAAACTCACAACCAAATACACATGGCCCTTCTCTCTATACCTCTATATTACTCTATATGGTAGCATCCAAATGGAACTAGTGCAATGCATGGAAAAGTCTAGAATCAGCACTAATCATTAGACTGAAGGAAAGATGCCAAGAACATCACACTGCCTAGATGAACTACTTTGTTTTCTGTTTGTGGCACATAGAAAGGGATGAGGTGAGATAACATAACACGAAAGAAATGTTGCTTTCTATGCTGAAAGCTATACTGTCTGGAGAGAAAAACAGATGGATCATGGGAAGCACAGTCATGTTCACAATCTCATGATACTTTACTTACCAGGAGGTAATTCCTGGTCACATAGTCACAGGAAATCAAGATTTTTTTCCCTTCTAGCTGACATTCTAGCAATCAAAGATTTTGAAAAATAAAACAACAAACAGTCAATTAGAACCATATGTACTTTCTATGTTCTACATAAAAAATGTGAACTACAGATTGCATTTACTACTTTTAAAACTTTTTCTTTCTCTATCTACTTTTAAAGTTTCCACAAAAGCAAGCATTTATTTGACAATCAGCAGGAAAACAGAGCTTACAGATTCATACAGTTGAAACATCACCTTCACCTCATGTAAGAGTGATGGGAATATGAAAAAGACTTTATGATTTCTGCTTCTGCACCTTGAATATTTTTGTTAGTGCAGAAACTTTGCAGTTGGAAAAAAACTCTGATTTTATCTGCTAAACTGCCATGGATCTTCCATAAAAAATATTTTTACAGGTATGACAGATCATCATGGCATGAATATCTCTTCCTGTTCTGCCCCAGGCTTCATACATAACCTATCCAAATTGCTTCAGCATTTTAAATACTAATAAATCACAGTAAAATAGGATTGCGAGCTAGGGATGCATGCAACATTAAATAAAAATATTTGGTCAGCTGGAAGTTAACAACCTGACTTCAAGTTTAGGGAATGGTAATTATTATACAGCAGAAAGCTAACCAGGTTCTTTTCCAAGTTGTCAGGTTATAACAAAGAAATTAAAATGTATGTTTGTTCCATGTTTTGTAGTAAATTTTACTTTGTACACTTTTTAGTTTCAGTTAGAATGTTAAAATAGTTATTACAAAACACTATAAAAACTACAAGGTTGTGAGCTGTCCACAGAACAAATGGGAAAGCAAAATTCTACTCAGTAGCTGAATATGGAAACACAGAAGCAGAGGACTCTTACAGTCCCAAAACTGATGATGATAACCCACTTCTGATCTGCAGTTCATTAGGAAATTATTGATATTCTCAAACTTCCTCCAAAAAATGACTGCAATTTCTTCAAAGACAAACATGGTCACATTATCAGGTAAATTATGTTTATTTAAGATACTGAAGAATATCACAAAGAGAACAATGTTTGTTCTGAAAGGAAAGCCTTTAGTTTCTGGATAATGGGAAACGAAAACAATTTTAAAAAGGGAAAAACAGAACAGTAGGTTATAAGCAACGGAAAGTTGTCTCTACCACTGTTCCAGGATCTAAGTGGAATAATCGCTCAGCTTGCTACTTAATGTCTGCTTCCCATGAACCGTCTTGCCTAGAGGAAGTTATTGATGCTACATGAATATTTAAGAAGGAAAGTCACTGCCCCTGGGTGTTGAAGGATTTTTTCACTAGACCTCCATTGACTATAACAGGAGATGAAATGGCTAGTTACCAAGCAGATTGATATATTTAGATGCCATTTTTGTATAACCATAACTCCTGTGCTAGTTTGGGCTATTACAGGAATCTTATCCAACATTCAGCTGCTGACTGAAATGGGACCTGATCCTCTGCAGCTATGTATCATCCAGACATAGCCTCACATAGAGACATAGATGTCTCAAACATCCTCTGCATTTTAACTTAAACTAAACACCACTTGCTAAGCAACTAAGCTGAATCTTCTTCCTTTTTTTTTTTATTAATATCGTAGGTTAGGTAGCATGCAAACCAATTTTTGTCATGAATACTCACAAACAAAAGGAAGATGAGGAAACAAGAAAAAGATTTAAAATGTTTTAGAAGATATATATTTTTATCATGCCTTGTAAGGATAAAATTGAGACTCTGATATTTTAGCTTGGTTGGTCAGAGCATGATGCCAATAATGCCACATGGACATTATTGCTTGTAATGGGTTCAATCCCCATTCAGGCTATTTTCTTAGCAACAGGACTCTATGAACCTTGTGGGTCCTTTCCAACTCACAATATTCTATGACAGCTCTTCTGTTGTCAGGCTTACTGCAATGTTTTCTGAGGGGAAAAAAAAACCAGACAAAAAAAAGAAAAGAAAGAAAAGTGCATTAGAGTAATTCTTACTAATCAACTGTTGAATTGGAATGAAAGGGTGAAAAACTTGTAACTCCAATAACCACAAAGAAAATATTATATGGGTCTTAATGATTTTCAGCTTGAGTGGAAAGCATATTTCATTGTCAAAGCTATACAACATTTTCATCCATCTGCCTGTCTGAAGTACTGCAAGTTTGCAATTGTTCCATGAACTTACTGGTGATTTAATGCTCAATGTTTTTGTCCCCATTCCCTGAATTTTTCAAATATAGAGGAAAAACACTGGGGAGAATTTGAAACACTGTTCTAACGTACATTGCCAGAAGAATAAACTAATGTTCATATTGATTCAAAGTTCCTAAGCAAATGAAACACAGATTTAAACTAATACCATATTCTATCCCATTTTTTCAATGAAACTTCTTTTCTATGAAAAAAGAAGTGAAAATTTGCCACTGACTTGTATGTGCATTTTTCAGTACTAAGAAGCTAGGAAAGAACACTGAGATCATGGTTTTCATAGTAGTTTATATGTGACTGTGCTTTGGACTAGTGATGGAAACAATGCTGGTAAAACAAAGATTCTTTACTTACTGCTGAGCAATGCTCACAAAGAGTAAAGGCCTTTCTGCTTCCCTTTGATCATTTTTGAGGTGTCCCTTTGGACTATCTCTAGCTTATTCTTGTCTCTGTTGAATTGTGTTGACAGTAAGAGGACTCAATAATCCAGGTGCAGCCTGGATTTACTGAATTACTGAGTAGATTTGGATGATCACGTCTCTGACTCTGCTGGCAATGCCCCTGTGGATGCAGCCCGTGATCCAATTTGAGAAAAAACATACTTACATGCTTATGCCTGTTCCTTCACACTACTGTGCTCCAGACAGCCTCAAAAGGCCTGACAAGCCTTTTTGACCTTCTGGAGATTTCCAGTTTTGGTTAGGCATGTACAGCAAACAGCCAGCTTGAGTAACTACAGAGGCTGTAGCCAAAGACCACAGGTGAGCAAAGCAAGCAGCAGCCTGGCAGAGTGGACTGTGCTTACTGTGTGTCCTGATGACACTCCCTGTTTGGTTTGGGATTTTTTATTTAATAACATCTTTCCCTAATCAATGCTGCACACTTTTATTGTCAAACTTCTAGATTTTACCAGGATAATGTTATTCTAATCATTATGGATATGTTAATTTGAAATTTCCTCTACTTATATAATTAATTACATGTAATTATGTGTCTTTTAACATGAAAGGTGGGAGTATGGGAGAGAAGTGGGAGAACACCTGCCTTAATTATATTTATAATCATCATTATTCAGAGAACAGCTACACTATATCCTGAAAGCTCTCCTGCTCTTTACTTGTTTGTTAAAAATTTTCCAACATCAGGCTGACATATACACACATACAAATAAAAATACTTGCAAGGTGTATAGTTGATGTCATATTTTGGCTCTTATTGGTAAAAACAATTTGGAGTAAAACTGAAACAAAAAGAGAGAAAAAGAGAGGGAGAGACAGAGAAAGGTACAAGGAGAGGGAAAGGGAAAAAGAAAGAGAAAAATCTCAGTAAACAGCAAAGAATTGGAGTGTCAGGGGTCCCCCATACAAGTGTAGTCCTCTGGAGGTCTTCTTTAGTGGAGCAGATGGCTGTCTCCCAATACTTTTCTGACAGTACTTACGTAGTTTCTTCAGGAACCTGCTCAAAGTCCCTGTTGGTTTTTCCTCATTATGATGCTGTTGGTGCTGACTGAAGAGTGCTTTGATCAAATGCAAAAATTGCACTCTCATTTGATGCTAAGTTCTGTGCATATATATTATTGATATGCCTACCATATGTTTATCTGACAATTATCTAGTCAGTCATCCATCAATCTTGGTTTTCCTATTGGACAAGCTGAAACCTACAAAAAAAAAAATAAAAATTAAGGCCTATGATAAAAACAACAACAGTCACTTTCCACAATAATAATAGTGTACTTACCTTTTACAAGTGTTAGTATAGAAAAATAACAGCAAAAGAATAACTGTTGTATGGTGATAATACCAAAGGGGGAAAAAAAAGAAGAAATAGTGATAGAACAACTTAATTGAAAGCTTATGCAGTTTCAAATGAAAGGGAGATTGCAATGGTGAGAGTGAAGGCCCTCAAGTACCCAAGTGAAGCCCCTTCGTTCTGCAAAGCTTAAAGAGTTTAAAGCACAATATAACGCAGGAAATGGAAATAATATTCCAGTTATAGGACCTAATCCCTTCTTTCAATCATAAATCAGTGAAAATACAGGATGTCCTGGGTAAATTTTGGAATCACCAAAGAATTCACAGTCATACAGAGAATCCAGCTCTCTGAGTTTGTTAAAATGGAGGATGATTTGTTGGGTTTTTTTGGTAGTGATTGAGAAAACACAGAAAACAAAGAAGAAAAACTGTTTCTGTCATTGAAATTATCTTCCCTGAACATCATTTTTAAACACAAGCTCGAAGCACCATTAGCATTGACACCAATTCTGCTCCCAGGTCATTCTGTAGCCTTCTTTCTATCTTAAACAAAATATCCTTTGGATACAGATTTCTTATTGTGACTCCTGCTTGTTTTATTTAAATTTTAATTCTGCAAGCACTTAGATTTCAGGGTGATTCAGAATTACTAAAAGAGTTCATCAGTTCAGGACAGGATAGGAAAGAGGGTAAGAGATTGAAGAGCATAGAATGCTAAGATTTTCTAGAAGGATATCAATTCCATGAATAGGTATCTCAAATTTTCCTTTAAATCTGGTTTTGATTTTGCTTAGCTAAACCTGTTACTGTATTTAAGAATTTTTAGCTTGTTCCAAGCTAGATGTGTAAGTATATAAGACAGCAAAACTGTCTAAATCAGAAATTAAAAGAAAAAAAAAAGAAAAATGGAGACTACCCAATTTCAGAGTATGCAACAGAAAATGTTAATTCAACGCAGCTTTGGATGAGAAAAAATGTGATTTTTTTGTTTGTTTGTTCAGTTGTTTAATTTGTTATGGGGAATGAGATTTGTCCTGGAGGAGGCAACAGCTAGTTGCTGGATTTGTCACTTGAGTCATTGTTCTTAAGCTCATTGTAGAAAAATCCCATATGAAATACAGATCCCTCTTTCTGTACATTACAAATTCAAGTAAATTAATTCCTTCTTATTAGAAGCTCCTCTTGGTTTGTTACAACAGGATCTAGTTGCACAGCTTCAGTAAAACTATGGTAACGCCCTGTATTAGAAAGAATGTGTGATATATGCTTCAGATCTATTGTAAAACTGCTGCTTTTAAGTGAAAAATAAAGATAAAACATGATAAAAAATGACAACTAAACTACAAAAATATTAACTGCCTTTCTTTTCTTAAAGAAAATTTAAATTTAATCCAAATTCAGCTGCTGAGCCAAATCATCATGTTCTAAAAATACATTATGATGCAGTAGGTGGAAAACATTTCATATCAAAAACTTAATACATCAAGCTCCAAGGCTGGTTTCACATGAATTACATCTGAAATATTTTAGTCAGCTGCTAGGATTTAAAAGCAACATTTTAATATAGTGATGTATAACCCACTCTAACCACTGCCTTCCACAGTACATTAAAAAGCTGAATAGAAACATTAAATAGCTATTTTATTTTATTTTCTCATTTCTTCCTTTTTTTTTTTTTTAAGCATACTGCCTAGTGCTCTTACTACTCTGTCTTTAAATTCACCACCAAAGTTATAAAGCACACTAAGTTTGTCGTTACCATAAAGCCGTGTTCTTACCATAAAAACTTGGCTATTTTAGACAAAGTTATAAATTCTTCTCTCTGCAGCTACATAATAAATACCCTCACTTGCCATTGAATGAGAGCCTGTGTGTCAACAAGATCAAGTCATAAATTCCCTTACAGTTAGATGTTGTTAAATAGTAGATGAAATAAAATCATGCCCTGTGCTGCAGCTTACAGTTTTCCAGAGCTGTTTGCAGGAAACCTTCAAAGGCTGCTTGGAAAGAAATGAGATATGAATAGAAGGCAAGTGCACAGAGGTAGAGAGAGCACAGGCATTTTCACAAAGGGCAACAGTGTAAACATTCTTGAGAATGTGGAGGTACTGAAAGGAATTGAGGGGCATTAACAAGGACTGAAGATAAGGAGAATCCCACATAAGATTATGAAAACATGGAAAATTTTAGGAGGACTAATAATAAGAAAATGGTAAATGGTAAAAAGGGGTCCCTGTAACAGCACTTTGTAATTAGCAGGACTGAGGGGTTCTGCCAGTTCAGAAAGGGTAACTGCAGAACACAGGGCTGAGATTAATTAAGTGGAAGTGGCAATCAGATGTGAGGATGGAAAGGTTTGAAGAACAGAGAATTTTTATGAGATGAGAAAGAGATACAGTATGGGCTAATAAAAGACCAGGAAGATATACTAAGTCAGAACAACTGAGAAGTTAAAAGTGCAAGGAAGTGGTGAAGATTGGTTCTCTAATAAATGCTAATGATTCTAAGTTACACTTTTTGTCTTAGGAAAGAAAATACTTGTAGACTGTAATTTATCTCTTGCTGATACTTCATTTGCCTGCACTTACCACACAGACATCTACTGACACTTGTGACATGCTGGATGATCTGAGATATCCAGCATGTCTTGAGTGGTGGCACGAAAGAACAGGCACACACAGGCTTTTTTTGGAGTGTCAGCTACAGATCATACGGAATGCCAATGGATACCTCACAGAGTGAATATGCATGGTGGTTAAACCAGTCTGACATGCTTACATTTGGGAAGCATGACCCCATGACACCAGGAGAAGATAAGCACATGTTGTTAGATGCTTAGAAACCCCAATTACACTGCAGTACCTGGTTTTGTCCACAGTTAACAAAGTGGATTCAGGATAACAGCTCAGATTTTACATAATATGTAACTAAAGGCAAGTAACGTAAAACCCACTTCCGTATCATGCTGCAAGGAGACACCTTGAGACTGTCATTGCTGTCTAGAGACATGGAAGGCATGAAATTAATACATAGCTTTTGGTCCTTGGTTACAAGGAGAGCTTTACACAACCAGGGTAGAGTCCAGCTTACTGGAAAAGTTAGCACTATGCTTTATTATTTTTTTCTCTTTTTAATGTTAGAAGCAGGCTTTTTGACCATGAAAAATGTTTTAACTCCCAGAATAAAGAGTCTGGCCCTCATTCAAAACTTCCATTTGTTTCATCTAACTACTTAAACACTTGGTTAGCTTTCAGCAAGTGTCTGAATCCTCAACTGCCAATAAAGGATAACCCCAAAAGTAAGTGAATAATTCACTAAAATGGAGTGAAGAAGAAGCTCTTTCTAATTTCCACTAAAAGGGAAGTAAAATTCCCAAATTAATTTTAAATTTAATCCTCCTTAGTGGAATATTTGCATACCTTCAGGAACAGAAACATAAAGGCACTTTAATATGATTAATTCTACTTCATTCCCTCAGATGTCTTGCTTGAGAAAAATGCATGGCATATGGTTCAAAATGTAATTCTCTTCCCAACTCTTTATTGATGATCATTGTCCATAGTTATAAGTTCACAGTCACATGGTTATACACACAGAGCTGGTATGTTTTCTTCATCTTTGCTAATGAACAAATAATAGATTTTGGTTTAGAAATTTTTAACCCATCCATCCCAAAGTATGTGAAGGAGGACAACAGACCATGTAGCAGAATATCATCAAAACCGAAGTTAAACATTAAAACACTTATTAAAACACTAATTTTGAGGATGTGCAGCACACAGGCATAATATAGAGTGTGGAAAAACATAACACAACAGTATTATTTGCACCCTCTCATAGGCAATTTTCTCTAGAATGAAGTGTGACTGTATTTTTTTGAACCTTGAACCTAGGTTCTAGTAACTTACTATCTAGTAACTTACTCAGAGTCCCCCAAAAAAGGATGGAAGAGCAAACTGACAATTAAACATAATGGATGACCATGGCCCTACTCCTAATATTTTAACACCATAAATACAGATAAAGGAATCTGAGCTGCATCCATCTGTTTTTTATCTCATAGAGACAAGTCTAGCCTATGCCATATTAAACACTTAAAAAAGACAATTGAAAAGAGAAACCTTCTTTGGGAGCAAACAGTCTCATCTCAGACATAATTTTTCTTCAGGAACAGCCCCTCCCACTCATCCATATATGAAATAAGGACATTCTTAAAATTTAGAATCAGGTCATTTTAAAACTTACATGTCTTACTTTAAATTAAAGGACTATTTCTACATTTATAGATAGATGTAAGAGATATATATGATATACTAAACATTAAATTTCTAATTAGTTTATTTATACACAAATATGTTTCTTCAAAAAAATAATCTCCTGAGGTCAAACTGTTCAGCTCAGATCATGTTTATAAGAAATTGTGAATATTTTAAGCTTGTTTGTCAATGCTGCAACCAAGCTTGTAACTTCCTTTAAAGATGCATAAATTGCAGGTTTTGAGCTTTAATGGGAGAGCAAGTGCAAGCGGAAGTCCGACATGTGCTTTAATGCCCATATTCCCATATGCTTCAGAAAGCAGAACATATTCTTGGACTATGTGGTAATGCAGAAAAAAAGAATGTGTCTGAGTGTCTCAAAAAGTATTTCACAGATTAAGCAGTCCTGAGAAGCCTAAATGTTGCAAAAACTGAATAAAATATAAATATAACAAGAGATATAAATATTGGATGGATACTGGGGAAAAAAAAATTGGTTTATTCTTTGGAAATCAAATTCTTAATGGAAATTAAAGGAAATTAAGGACAGAGTACACGTAATTGTATTTTTTATACTCTGAAGCTCGTTTTGAATTTTATTATTCTAGCAAGAAAATTAAGAGAGCATTTTTTCCACACAAACTTATACTTTAAAAAGTTAGAAATTCATAACAAGGCTAGCCACTTTAGGCTATATTTATAGCCAAACAGAAATTAAGATTCTAAAATAGACCATTAAGACTAACTGCAATATTTTTGCAGGTGTGTACTTTTCTGCACTGACTATAAAGAGATCCTAAAATAGCTACTTCTAATTTAAATATTTAGCTATTTTATATTTTTAGTTCAATCTTCTGATCTAGGAAATCAGAAAGAAATATAGAAAGAAAAAACAATGGGATTGGACAAGGATAATGAGGAGGGGAAATCTTTGTGGAGGCAAACAGAGCAGTGAAGTAGAAAGCCCTGATATAGAGGGGAAAGAAGGTGCTACAAGGACATGACAAAAAAAATACTAATTTCATATTTTCTTTCCCTTTTTTTGTGTGTATTACACCCTGTCATCTCTCTTCTACTGATATTTTTTCTGGTGTTTATATGGAAAGGTGACAAGAAGGTGAAACATTTCATAGTGTTCTGTAAGATTCAAAGCTCAAAATGTTCGTATCTGTCAGAAAGTGTCAAACTCATCAAGTTCACCATTTGGGGGAAAAGATTTGAAACATGCTTTCACAAAAACCTCAATTGCACATGGATTTTTATTCTTATTTTTTTAGACGTTTTTAAAATTCAGCTGTACTGTAGCTGTGTGGATTTCTCCTCCCATGGGAAAATGCAAACCCATTCATGAGATTGTCTTTGCTTGAGGATCAGGGTGTACTTGGTGAATAATGCAGAAGAATGGGGAGACCCAGAGCGGCCTCAAAGAGTTTAAACCATGGTGGGGGGAATAATCTGAGGTGTAAGTTGTATGCTGAAGGAAGTAAAGTAGCAGGAAGACATTGAACTGACAAGGACTGAATTTTGAGAGGAGTGAGGAGAGGGCAGCAATGATCTGAGCCAGGACAGTGTCAATGACCAGTGATTGATCGTGCTGTTTCTCCATGAAGTCCATGAAATGGGAAAATATTATCTATTTGTGAAAGGACAGGGTATAGTAGTTATGAAAATGTATAAAACCTACTGGATTTCAGAATCAGAGAGGTTTTAAGTTCAGAAAGTAAAAAAAAAAACAAAAAAACTTTAACATGAGTAAGTATAGAAAAGTTAATCTTGGAAAATCTACAGGTTCCAGCTGCAAAGACTTTTTGAAGCTCCATCTCTTTCTATTATTTCACATGAATTATATAAACAATTTTATATATATTATAATTATATGTCTAATAATAAATATAATTAATAATATTTAATAATATATAGTAAAATTATCTAAACATTTATATTTATATATTAATTTATATATAAATTATATACAACATGGTATTATGGCAGACCAATTAAACCAATTCTGTGAAATCACAATGAGATTTTCTACTCCAAAATAACTAAAATTTTACTTTAGTCGATATGTATGATCTATATCAGTGAATCAAAAGGAGAAAATTATATTCTCAATCTGTCTTTTAGTAAAAAAGGGACTTATTCCTGACAAACAAAAAAGTGACTCAAAAGAACTGTTTCAAGATCTTCTCTCCTTTTTCTCCTTTTACCTTCACTGGGTCCTGATTCAGCTTCAATGAAAGTATCATTGAAATGATGAGTGAAATTATCACTGACTGAAATAATCTTTCTGAAGACTGCAACGACCATATTTTACCCAAATCATTATCCAGCCCTCATTATCTGTCAACACTTTCACCTGAGCTAGTTCAGCTCTTCTTTTGCTGGGACTTGAGTCATTGTCTCTCCTGTCTAATAGTTTATCTCTGTATACTCATCTTGCAATAGCAAAGATGCCTAACTTTGGTTTAAACTGCTGTGAAGAAGAGGTCAGAAAATGCTTCACCACTGGCCTTCCCCATCACCCCCCTCTTCATTTTTTTTGCAAGTACAGGTCCTCCTTCTTGGTCTTTGACTTAGCTAAGCTGCACACATGCTTTGGCTTGTTTGTATGTCTTTCACAGTCCAAAATGTTTCTCCATAAATTCTCCCCATTGACCACAGAGGTTTTAGAAAGCAGACATGGTTCCACAGTGCATGCCTTATCCATTGAACTTTTTTTAACTATGTATCTTTCTCATTTCTAGAAAACTCATCAAAATTTAGACCATTTGCTTGATAAGCTGTTAGATATAATAACCTAAATTATGAGTTATTTCTCATAAAAGTTTCTTTGTCTGTCATCATCCTTAAACATGAAGGAAATAGTTTTAAACAGTAGGTCCTGTTCAGTGATGAAATGCTATATACGTTACCATCTGTAAACCATGAAAAATAAAGAAAATTACATCTATAACTGAGTGAATATAAATAAATAGAAATCTGATAAATAGAAAGCTCAATTCAGTAGCCTAGTATGGCACTAATAAACTCAGATGTCCTGTGGTAATCTGATTTGGTCTTTAACTACAATTCCTGAAAGAATTGTCTCCCATGCATCCAGTGCAATGTCTGCCACTGCCAGGTAGATGCTCAGACTATTGAGGACAACTCAAAGAGCCCTTAATGTTTACAATTAGGCAATTCTATCTAGTTCAAGATTTCTGATTTCCTTTTATAGCCCATTCTATAATGCTAGCTGCACACAACTGCCTGGTACTGTATGAGATATTTTCAATTTCCTTTAACCCGTCATTTGCAAATAAGAAACAAGTTTGCAACCTACCATATTGCATCTGCCTTGGATTTACAAAGGCATCTCAAATGGTTGAAAATGTTTCTGTCTGAACAGCTCTGTAGCCATGTATATAAGTTTCAATCCTAAATTAGGATGCAGTGCATTGCATTCAAATAACTAATATTCAAGTAACTAAATTAAAGTGTGTGCAACCTGGACGTGAACACTACCCCTAAAATAACATGAAATTTATCTTACCTTCATATCCATGTAGAATTTCAGGAATGGGATTTATTGTTGTGTAAGCTTCTCCTAATCTTTCTTTTACTCATCTTCCCTCCTTCTAAATCATGTGATACCAGCAGCAACAAAAATCTAGTTCAGTTAAAAAAAGACTTTTACCCTCTCATTCCCATATTTCTTTCTGTGTTACTAAAAGAATATGTTTGCTTTAATATAGTTCCTTGATCAAGTCAAAGAACTTTGGGCTTCACTGAATCTCAAGAATTCTTCAGAGACAAATTAGTGGTTTGAAAAAGGAAGGTAGTAAGGGTTTTATAGCAGCAAGAAAATTACAATGTAAATAGGAAGAAAAAACTGAAAGTTTATGATAAAATATGGAATAATTCCTGTATGCAAACAGGAATAGCATGCCATTAGAACAGAAATGCAGAACACTTGGCTCTGGGTTTATTTTGAAAAGTTAGTATACAGAAAAGGAGGGATAAGCTGTTACCTGGTGATGGATGGAAATAGGTAAGTAGATTCAGAAGTTTGTTGAGTTTCAGAATGATAGTCCAAAATGACAAGATATCCATCTTTTGAATTAAGCTGAGATGATAAAGAGACTTTATGATTAGCTGTCCAACCAAATGTCCAACAAAAATTAATGACCTATCATGAAAGCACAAAATTGATGATTTAACAATGTTTCTCTCATGAAAAAGAGTGTAACACATGAAGCATTTAAATACCAAGTCATCCACCACTGGATGTCTGAGATTTCCATGTTAAAACCTGGGAGATTTTTCTATTAAATGAACTTCAGTCCTGAGAATGTGATTTCAAACTATTGGTAGGAGGAAAACATTGTTTTAATACTTGCTAAAGAGAGGCTGTTATCAGTTCTACACTTTGTAAACAGGCTTTGTAAACAGGGAAATGGTGAAAACTGGATTCCAAGATGTCATAGGTATCTCAGCATGTAAACTCTTTGAGGAGGTACAATGTTTATTTTTTTCCTGAAAATAACATCATAAAACAGACAATAAAAGCCATAAAAAACATCAAAGCAAAACATCATATTGCTGCATTTATTAAGATTCAGGAAGAACCGTAGAAGAAAAATAATTTATTTCAAGCTTTAAAAATTGCAATGCTTGGATTTCCTAACCAACCCCCAAAAAATTAACATTCTTTAAAGTATTGTAACCCAAAAGACCAAAACCTATTGTAAAAGCAAAGACTTTTTCATTCAGAATAAAAAATGTGAAGTATTTCAAGTACAGTTGGTTTGTTGGTTTTTTTTTTTATCATTGTGTTTATGGTTTTGATTTGGTTATAAAAATTTCAAAGTGTACCTCATTAACATGCAAAATTGGTATCTGTGAACACAAGATATTTAATATATATATTTTTAAATTTTTCTATAGATCTACCTCATATTTTTTCATTTATTAAAAAAAAAATCTATGATTTTCTTTAAATTTGCATGTAATTTTTAGTGTATATGTTAGGGTTTTTTTGACCAACAAATAAGTAAACTGCCTCTAAAACCTCAGGTTTCCTTACATTTAGAAGTGTCTTAAGTTCTTTACCAAATTCTTTGAGAGGCCAATTTCTATGAGTTCTGTCTAGCATAATAAATTAATAAGTAAATAAATAAAACAATATTTTCACATTATAATAATGTACCTAATATTTGCCAATGAAAAATTAGTTCAAACTGGTCTTGGTGCCTTCTCCATATAACGTGGAGAGAAAGCCGCACATACAGAGTGTGAGTCATTTAATCCTAGAATTGATTTCTACTACCCAATTTGTGTGTTGCCTTTTAAAGATGTCACCACTGATCAAAAATCTTATTTTCACAATTAGTTTAGACTAGACACCTACTTTTAGATGGTTAAGATGAGAGTAATGTCCCAGTGCACTAAAGTGGTCTTGAATTAATCGTAGGTAACTAAAATACTGTGACAATCCGGATAAGTTGGAATCACACTATCTAAATCAATTAGCTTGCACTTAAATTTCAATGCATTAATCCCTTTAAAAGGAAGTGTCAAAATTCTTAATAGGTACAATGGGCATACAGGTACCCTTGAAGTGGCACAACTCTACAATTTAAGATGTAGTTTTCTCATCAGATCTTCAAAAACATCTACTTTCCTGCACTGAGGATTTATCCAGCTGAAAACACACCAGAGATGCTGCAAGGAACTCTGACCTCAACCTATGTTACCGATGTTTCTTACAAGTCCTGGGTATCTCATAGGTCCACCAAGAGCAAGTTTGTTTAAATTGGTTCCTAGCTGTCTAATATTTAAGCACAAATTAGGCACCTGAATAAGCTGCACAGGGCACAATAAAATTATTTCAAAACTAAGGAGAACCTGAATTCTGGGATGATACCATTATCTCCTCACTAGCTTTCTGATGATGTATCTCACAATTCTTACCTCCTTTTTCCCCAAGAGTGCTTCTGTAGTGCTTGTACATATATTGAGATAGATATATAGGTTTTAAATCCAAAACTGACTATCAGGAGTGATATTTAGCTTTACAAGTCTAACAGTAATTGTGGAATTAGACTAGTTGATTCCTTTATCAGACTTCTATGTCAGATTGACCATTTATGAACTAGGTTTATGACTTGTTTGCAACTACCTCAGTGGAATATACAGAGAAGATGATAGATCTTGCAAGCAAGATCATAGTGGTATGATGAGAGGCGATAGACAATAGTAGAACATGGGAAAATGCAATTAGCTCTTAGGAAACTAGTTTGAGGTAGTCAAACAGTAGAAGAGGTGTCCCAGAGAGACTGTGAAATTTCCACCCTTGGAAGTTTTCAGGGCTCATCTGGACACAACCATGGGCAGCCTGACATGATTATATCTGTTTTGAACATGTGTTGAGCTAGGTAACTTTTGGGGGTCCCTTTCTTTGTGAATTATGGGACTGAAGTTCCACAAGTGTACTGTACATTTTGCTGAAAAATAGTTAGTTCTCATTATCTTTTTTTTTTATTTAAAAACTTATGCTTTCATGTCTATGTGCTTTCTCAACCTTCTTAATCTCCTAATTGTGGCAAATAATCTTGTAATGTTAGGATTTAGCAAATACAGAGTAGAAATCACTCAAGTATTAATATCCCTTTCTGATTTTTTTCATATCCTTCTGAAACATGGAAAATATATTGCCATTATCTACAGCCTTAATGATATTGTGATCTTCTGTCCAGTAACTTCACTAGGTTTGTAATTACAGCCAAAAATTTATACTCTGTGTCACTATCTGGCTTTGCATAAAAGATGTATCATGAAAACGATTCATTTTTATATATAAATATTTTCTATTTTTCATGGAACAATACCTAATCACTAATATGATTGAATATAGAAATGTTGCTTTTATTAAGGGCAACATATTGGTTAAAGAAGATTTTAGTCTAGATACTACTTGAAATAGTATTTTCAATCTTTAATGTACTCTTAGCCTTTCTTCTCTAGTTATTTCCTCAAATTTTGGAAGAAAATATTCTGCTATCTAATAGATTCTGGCAGCATAGACTTGAAGAAAAATCTTAATTAATATGCTTATCATAAGCACTAAATTATTTCATGGGAGATGGAACGAATCAATACAGTGATGACACCACCCCAGAGATATATAGAACTGTTGGCTCTATAAATAAAGAGACAGGCAGGGATTCAAAACTGTCTAGAACAATGTGCTTATTTAACACAGATAATATCTTTAATCAGCAGATGGGAAGGTTTGCTTTTATTAATTACTTGTGCTTTCCTTAATTAATTTTCTATTTGTGAACAAAGCTTTGGGTGCTAATGATGTGTGTGGTTGGTATAACACAAAGTAAAATATTACCTATACTTCATGCTTTCATGCCCAGCCACTGTTTACTTTCTGATCTTGTCTGGGTATCCTGTAACACACTCCTGCTGAAAAATGTCCTCCTCTCCTATCCTGACATTCAGATTTTCAGTCAATCTCTTTTCCCATCCCATATGGGAGCTTCCTCCAGACAAGATGTTCCTTCCTACTGACAACAAAACCCTCTCCACCACCTTCCCTGCCTGTCATTCCTAACAACCTTTATTTGCTCACTACACTACTCCATTTCCACCAAGTCTTAATTCATCCAACAACATTGCAGTTGTGAAGCAACGTGGCATTCTGATTCCTCCCACTTGTTTCCAAGGCTGGGCACGTTTTCATATGTATGCTTTACAAAGGCATTGTTCCATTCAGTTTCTGAGGTCTCTTTTGTTCCTGTTGCCATGGATCTTTGTTTTTCCATGTGTGTCCACCATTTCCACCCTTGACTGTGGCTTGTAATCTCTATTCCCTTTCCTTCCTAGTTTAGAAATCTCTTCACCAAGATGGAAAACTTGCTGGATCTTGCATTTCACCACTTTTCTCTTTCTTCAAGCTGCTGGGTGTTTTATTTTTTTCTTCATCACTCACTTCAGTGAACTAGTAAAACAGTTTGAAGAAAATAAATGGCTTATCTTTTTCTCTTTTATAGCTCTTCAGTCCTTTTGTCATTTCATGCTTAAATCAGTCTCTTTAGAGAGCTGCTAGCACTTCTTAAATAACTTCATTGTTAAGGCATCTTTGCAATGCAGAAATTGGTTATTCTCAGGAGGGACAAGCTTATTTTTTATTGTATTTGCATTTGAATAGAGGCAGCATTTGTTTAAAAAAACATATACTGTGAGGTCTGTGTTACCTTTTTTAGGATTTCAACTAAATGTTGAGATAGAAAGGCAACAGAGAAATGAGAGTCTCAAATGCTGCTGACAGCACATCATGTCAGTTAGAAAATGAAAATGGCAACTTGATAGAGAGACACACAGAATTGTAACCTCAGTCATGATTAATAAATTGTGTAGAGAGATCCTACGGTTTTTTTCTGGAATATTTTTTTTCCCCATCATAAATCCATCTAAGTACTAAAAAAATATATTCTACTCCTTTCTTTTCTATTATGCAAGAGAAATGTAATTAGAAGAGAACTTAACTGGATCATCAAATGATATATAAGCAACCTGTATGTCAATAGTACAATGGTGATCCTTGCTCTCTTTTGGACCTTCTGAACCATCTACTAGATTATACAGGGAAGAATAAAATAAGTCAGTAATATCTTCCATAATATCTTTTATCTTTAAAAAAAACCAAACCAGTTTTAGTCTGAACATGATATCGATAAACTCTTTGATATAAATTTTAATAAATAGGGGATACAGTGTTAGGGAATTTATATTTAAAGGTAACTCACCACAAATACTTATTTCATCTCTGCTTAATTTAAAAATTGTTATGGTAGAGCCAGTGACAGATGTAAGTGTGGCAGAAAATATGTGAAGATTACACTGAGCAGGACTGAATGTTGACACAAAGCAGATTCAATTTCCTCAGATATCTTTGATGCTTGCATTGTTGATGTACAAACAGACTCTTACACTCTCCTTCAAAGACTGTTAAGTAATTCCACTGAAGTAAAGGTAACAAGGAAAAAAAAACCAAAACAGCAAAAGAGGAAAGCAGATTGCATTTTAGACATTTCTAATGGTTTACATAGAAGTATAGAAATTCATTGAGGTCTCTCTATTAAAACAGGATATTCCATTATTTACAATTTAAAATGAGGTAATTAATAATATCTTACGCAGTTTCTGTATTTTCCAGTTGGATAATTCTATCAGTTTAGACACTAAAGCGTTCAAATTAGAGCTTTTTATAGGACAGATGGAAGACTAAAAAAAAAAGAGGAGAGAGAAAAAGTAGATGGAAGAAAGCTAAAAGGAAGGCCAAACAGTCTAGACAAAACCATCAAAATAATTTGATGCTTCTTTCCATGTAGATCTCAAATAAAGAGAGCAGTATCATAATCTGACATTAGAAAGCTAGCCTGAGAGAAAACTCAGCCAAAGTCTCAGAAGTGCTGGCCTAGAGCCACACAGGACAAGTTCTAGGACCTTGTCCTTTGTCCTTGGACTTTCAGCGAAATCAGCTTTGCTTTGCACCACAATTAGGGCCGTGGTCAGCATGGACCCATCCTTAAGAGAAGTATCAGCCAAAATGAGTGCCCTTGCCCTGGAGGCTGCCCATGAGGATAGATGTGTGGGAACACAAATGGCCTGGCACAGCCAGATGTCACAATGTCACAACAAATGAGGCATTTGCCGTGTGCTGTGGAAGAAGGTATTAAAACCACTGAGAACCTTGAACTATCTCTGGTACTTCAGTGCCACAGCTGTCCCCATGGCAGCAGGAGAGAGTCTGTGCATCACTGCTGCTAAAGGAACATTATTAAAAAGCTCTGTCTGCAGCTCAGGCACTAATGTTCATGTCAAAAGCTGTACTAAACTGTAGCAAATTCCAAAAGTGAGGCTTCTTGAATCGCAGAAAGGTCAAATATAAATAATTAAATGCACCTTTTATCAAAAATCCAAAGCTTTAGAGAAAATGAGAGAATGAGAAAATTTTGTTTTTCATGAGAATATAAATAAGAATATGGCAGAATACAGGAAATACCTTTACTTGCTTTACCAGATGGATTCAGATAAATGTTGTGAATAAATAGCTGCTTGCAGGAGGCATCCTATTGTCTTACTTAAATATTTCATGAATATGTGCTTTCTCATTAACAAATAAATAAAGTAAGATAAATTCTGAAATTTCTACTATTAAACAGGTGCAAAATTAACCTTCAAATCTAATGACACTGGAATAAAAGAGTCTATGAAAGAACTATTTCCAAAGAACAGAACATTACACAATTTTTTAAAATAGCTGTATTAATCCACTGAAAGAAAAATATACAAGTATATATTAACAAAAGATCACATATATTTTTTAAATGTATAGTCCTTGAATTAAATGAAATAAAGTTACAATTTCAGGTTTCTTAGTCAAAAGAGAACAAACTGGATAAAGCACCCAAAAATATCTTCTAAGAGCTCAGGGAGTTAAAGATAAGTTCTTTTTTTTACTGAAAAGCAAACAAACAAATAAACAAAAAACAATAACAACAAAACAATAACAACAAAAAACCCCCCAAAAAACTACAAACAAAAACAAACAAAAACAAACCCCACAAAAATCATAGAAGTCTTGCTTTTAACACAGTCTCTTGATTTTCAAAAGACTTAAGGTAATTGAGAAAATGATAAAATTAAAAGTAATTGTAAATGAGTCAGTCAGGCTGAACATGTTTGAGGCAACCTACAAAGCTGTCCTGAAAAGACATAAATATTTTATCATTCTTAACGAAGAAAAATACAGCAATTTGTGTCCGGTATAATCATGCCAATGAAGTTGGATCTAATTATTAGTGACTTACCTTGAACTCTTCCTGTTTCTGCAGCTTTTAAGAACCAAGGATGAATGTGAAGAATTCATATAGGTTCTAGCTATTAAGGTGAACAACGACAGATGTATGAAGAACTTTTTGTATACCAGAAGTAATGGGAATATCCATTTACCAAAAAAAAGAAAAAGAAAGGAAACACCTTGGGTTTTTAACCTGTAAAGTTACATAACATTAATTACAAAATCAAAAGCTGTTTTAAGTTGCCTTTATTACAGTAAGTTAAATCTTCCTCCTTTCCTTCATTTTGCTGCCTTTTCTCTCTCTCTCTCTCTCTTTATAGATTCAGGCTGATTTCTGTTTCTTTGCTGAGGAAGCTTGTGCACATATGTGTGTATGTGCATAGCATACCCCTAGGCCTCCTGTGTTAATCCTAAGAGCACTAATTATACAAAATTCTTATCTGGCTAACACACACTGAGAACATTTGTCTTTTGGATTAGCAGTGCTTTAATACTGATAAACAGAAACACTTCCAAGAATCATTGACTTCCATATTTTAATAACATTTCACTCTATTGTTTCTCAGTTATGCTAGAAGGATCCTTTCTGAAGCAGGAAAAAAAGTTCAGGAAACAGACTCACACTCTGAGTTTTAAGGCTGTGCTGAAGATGATCTGCAATTTGATTGTAATTTTATGTTTTGTTTGTTTGTTTTTGCTTTCAATATATCAACATGTTATTATCAATTATTATGGGATAGCAAATTGTTTAGACTTCTACTGACTGACTAAATATTTTTGAATGATTTTGTGAATGTGGATTTTCATGACTGCACACTGCTATTTTATCATATTTCTCAGTACAGGGAGAAATTTTAGAGCTAACAAAGGCAAAACCTCTAAGCATCACCAACATTATTAATTTATTTTCACTTTTTTCTTATTTACAGGTTTATTTCGTACATGACATTAGGCTTACAATCTATTTCTGTCATTATGAATGTTCACATACTAACAAACCTTTATAAATACCATACTTAGACTTCTTTATTCTGGCTTTGCAACAAAAATAATGGAGGGAAAGAAGATCTGAGAGAACTATGAGAGTATTTTTGCTTGGAATATGGGGGAGGAGGAACAGGTAAAAAACAATACACTCCCTGTATTCCAAGTTCATATTTAAGTACATTGTCTAGTCTGAAAATATGTCCAAAACAGGAGTTTGCTGTTCTGACTTTAATTACTGGCCGTTCAAAAGTTTTGTCAAAATAACTATTGCAGAAGATTAAGCTTCAGGGAAAAAAAAAATAAAAATTAGAAATATAAATGGATGCTGGTAAATATTGTATAGAGAAATAGATTGGAAAGAATGTATTGTGGTATAAAAATATCCATCAAAAGAAAGCCTGAAACATGAAGGTTGATGTCCTTGATTATAAATCTCAATTCAGTTTTCTCTTAAAATTAATTAAGATATAAAACCCCACCATATCTACAATTTGTTTAAGCAATGTTTAAACAATGTTTTCCATGCAATGACTGCATGCTGTTAGAAAAATAACTTTTTTCCTCTTCTTTTTTTTTTTTTTTTTTTAAATATAAGTATCTGTATATTGAACCAAGGTGTTTTGTACTCTCCATAACTTCATCACTAAATGTTTCCCACACTTCAAGGAGAAAACACTGCTTTTCTTTGGGGTGGTTTTTGTTCTGTTTTGTTCTTTACTTTTTTACTTAACTTTATTATACTGTATTATACTTGAGTCCATTTAATCTCAGCATTTGCATCTGGTAAAGCATAAGAATTCAAGTGGAACATAGTAATTCTCTCTCAGTGGTGGAGAAGTTTAATTAAAGCTAATTGAATCTATTTATATCAGAATCTGGTTTAGGGTTTAGAATGTAGTTCATATTATTTTTATTCATTTAGAAACACAAATGCTTCATTACTGCAGCTGCACAATTGTACTTTAGAGATACATAATGACTTTGAGATATTCTTACTTCAAAAGATACTGCAGTTTCAGAGGCCATCTCCAGGTTTTTATAATATTCACATATTTTTAAAGGCAATGATGTTTCCTTATAATATCTTAGAAGTGCATCATGTTTTCCTATTTTGACTTACTAGTATTTGTGGGTTTTCTTCTCAATCAAAAATCTGTAAATATTGTGCCAAAATCTAGACCCACAAAAGACCATAAGTCATAAATATGGATTCAGTAAGTATGATAAGTATTAAATGCTCAATATATAATAAATGACAGATTCCAATGTATTATAAATTAGTGATTTTGTATTTTTATTCAGGCGTAGATCTACTATAATTTTAATGATTATTATTTACTTGTTATTTTTTGTTACTTTATAATTTTTTGATCCTAGTAAAGTATAAGACCATATGCTTTAAGCCAAAATAATATTTTGAGTTTATATATAAAACAACTGATGATGAGTTGAACTATAATTCATATATCAGTAAAGTCTTCATTATTCTCCTCCTGATTTAAAATTGGTCTCAATTTTATTATGGGAGGATCCCAGTTCAAAATTCTTGTTAATGCAATACAGAGGAATGTTTAAGAATAACTGTAGCACAAACACCAAAAAAATCTCATCTCAAGATAAACAGTTTTCTGAGTTTTCTAATTCAGTTAATACAATAATATCAGTGGAAGAATTGTTATTAATTTTCTTTCTATATTTGGAGTTGGAAGTATTTTTCTTCATTGAGAATTTTCCCTGAGTGCAATACAATGTCTTCTTTAAATTATCATGCTAAAATATATTGACTTAAAACTTCTCTTATAAAAGGAGCAATGCTGCAGATATAGGTGTAGAAAGTTTGAAGATTCTTGTAAAGCCAAGACAAAGTTTACAGTTTGATATTCTGTATTCAACCAGAAAGGAAAACTGTAAAAATTAAACACGTTTTTTGGCCACAGAAAATTTTGATTAAAGGCAGGTGACATCTTGAAGATTCCATGTTTTATTGTTTGTTGCCCAGTGTTCAGTACATTTCTGAATGCATGCTTGGCAGGAAGAACACGAGGAGAGCTTTACTCTGGTTTCTGGTACTGTTCTTTTGTCACTACACCCCTTCTGCTATCCCTGCTATCCTGTAAGCTGGCATGAGGTCAACACATGCCATTTTCTTACTTTATTTTGCTGTGGATCTATAAAAGGCCAATACTACCTTAGGTAGCCACAACTCTAGAAGAAATTTCTCTTTCTAGCTTCCAGATCTGCATTTAAGAGTGAGAAACAGAATTACCTTAGCTTAACATAGTGGCATTTAGTATTCTGGCACCTGGCAATAGCCATTCCAGATGCTTTAAAGACCACTCTTCTCCTGGCAATAATAAGGAGGTTGAGGCAGGACAAGAAGATGGGAGGAGACACAGTCAGGACAGATGACACCAAGTGACCAAAGGGATATCTCAGACCATACAGTGTTCTGGTCAGCAATGACTTCTGCAAAGCTGGGGGGAAGAAGAAGGAAAGGAGAGGATATTTGGAATAATAGTGTTTGTTTTCCCAAGTAACCATTTCACATGATGGAGCCCTATGGAGCCCTGCTTTCCTGGGGATGTCTGAATACTTGCCTTTCAGGAAGTGGTGAATGAATTCCTTGCTTGCCTTGCCTGTGTACTCAGCTTTTGATTTTGCTATTAAAATTCTTTGTCTCAACTGACATTTTTTCTAATTTTATTCTCCCAATTCTCTTCTCCGTTTCTCCAGGAAGGTAAGCCAGGGGCTTAGTGGGGCTTTGTTAGAGGTAGGGCTTAAATCACAACAGCTTCTGAGTAAGGACCAAGCAAGAGGTAGATTACAATTTGGCACTGACTACTGATACATAAGTAAAACAGAGAATGGGTTTTGAAGAACAATTATTCTCTGGGGGAAAAAACAAACAAACAATAAAAAAAACCCCAAAGAACAGAAGATTAGCCTGCTGTTTTATCCAGAGCTCCTTCTAGTTTTTTATCTTTCTCTGACAGAAACCAACAGTAAGATGAGTGTATAATATGTCCTGGAACCTTCACACCTTTTTTATTTTGTTTTGCACAAATGTTTTCTGAGACAGAATTGGTTTCCAGGTATTACAGCTCTGGGTTCATATTTAGCCTATTAAATTATATGATCAGTTGCAAAACTCAGCAGAAAATTTCAGCAGACGTAGCATTTTGTAGCTAAGGTTTCTATAGCTTTCCAAAGTTTTGGTAGTTCATATGGTGGTTAATTGTGCATTCTTCACTGAGATTATGAGAACTGGAGTATGTTTGCAAGAAGGAATTTTCTGGTAATGTTTCTACCACGGAAGAAAAAACAAAAGAAAATATGCAAAGAAATCAGGAAAAGTTTTGTTTCCCTTCTCCTCATCCTATAATAAAATCCAAAAATAGAAATTATCGGATCTTCACTTAATTTTGCATTAAAAAATTTTTCCAACTGAGGACATATTTTAAAAATGTTAAAACAATTTTAGACAGATGTGCCTGCTACTGTTAGATTTTTTCCTGGTGTTTGTTCAGATGGTATTGTTACATCCCTTCACAGTTTATATTTGATATGTAATATATAATATGGCTTTTACTTATTTTTATAACTGACCCTTTTCTTTATGTTATTCATTCTACCCCAGGTATTTATGAGAAAAGATGAGGTGTTTAGTAAAGATTTGAGTGATATTTCTATGTATGATGTATTTCTTGAATTGAACAGTGTTTTGTAGACCTTAGCCTTCTTCCCTAACTGATTCTCCTTCATATTTTTGTTTATATTCTGGAACCTTCTTCTCTATCTCCTTTTTATGCAAAGTGTATTATGCTGTATTTTATATGCATCTCATCTGTAATATACCCATATTGTATAATGAAGAAAAGCTTTGAACAAGACTTTAGAATATGGAAAAATACTAAACGTTTTTCCCTCACTTTAAAATTGTTTAGTCATTTACAGAATTGCTTCTGACTGGTGAAATACAAAGATAATTTATCTCACTTCAGACCACCAAGCAATAAAATTTATTTAAGCAGAGGGGTAGGCAAAAGAGCAGTAAGAGATCCCTTTTTATCTATTAATGCATTTGTTTACATATGATGTTTCAATGGCACTGTTAGACATATGAAATCAGGCATGGTCTCCTGCCTTTGGTTTTGGATGGGACAAAGCTGGAGACTTTCCATCAGGGACCTGAATGCATCCTCCTGTCCTGTGCTGGCAGGGTGCAGGATGGTGACCTTGGATCAGGGTGCTGGGAAGCAGCAGGGTAAGAAAGGGCTGGGAGAAGTTCAGCTGGACTCCAGCTTGTCTGGATTCTGATTTTCATCTCAAGTACTTGCCCTGGGTCATTTTTTGTTACAGATTACATTCAGATTGTGCTGAAAGGCAATTGCAAACTGAGAAAATTCCCTTGGGATCTGACACGAGGAGTTATTCTTAATAAAGGATTCCAGTACTTTGTTTTCCACTCACATTTCTAATTTAACTCAACTAGTCTCATGCACAATGACCTCAGTATAGTTTGAGTGTGCCTGTAACTTGTTCTTCTATGTCTATTCCAAGAAATAAAAGAAGATCTCACTAAAAAAATGTTGAACCCAAATTTAAGCAATGGTAAACCCTGGGTTCCAGGCCCAGGTATTGTATTGGGTAAGATGTATTGGGTAGAGACTGGGCAAGCCATATTCCAGCTATATCTGAATTAGGGTGCAAGTTGTCAGTCTAGCCTTAGATTTCAGAAGTAGGTATTTTTCATATATTTATATTTATGAAGTGTCTTGACATTATTTTTTACACTTTTAACAGCTACTTTGAAGAAGATATCGCAAATATTAATCAGATGAGATAGATATTAATGATAATCTTTTTAATAAACAAATGAAATGACAAAAGACAGAAGAACAAAAGGACAAAAGAAAGGTGAGATTCCATAAAGAGGTTTCTGTAAACAGTCTGCAAAATTATTGATTTATTTGATTTTTCCAGTGTTTATCATTTACATTTCATTAGGTAAATTTCTCACATTTGGAAATTGCTTTCTAAAGAAAATTGAGAAACTTCAGGGGTTTTATCCAAACCAATTTTTAATAATGAGGACTGAGTTCACTTACTTGATGGACCCATTAATACATTTTTCTCATTCCTTGATTTGAAAGTACATTAGAAAGTATAGTAAGAGGAAAAAATGAAGTGTCAGCTTCACTTTGATACTAGCCTTCATAACCCTTTTTCATCTAAGGCACTATTTGAAATTCTACCTTACACAAAACTGACAATCTGTTATTGCAGTCTTTCAATGCACCAACTTTGCACAAACCATTTCAATACTCTGACAGATAAGCTTGAATTCCTAATAAGACAGAGTTGCAGCAAGCTGTTTCACAATAATGAAAACTGCACCAAACAAACTATATTTCAATATGCCTTAATTGTCATTTCCCCATCTGACTTTCTTCCCATAGAGAGACTGGGAAGCACTGAGGAGGCTAAAGCTGATGAAAAGAATATACTGAGAACAAAATACACTGCAACTGCAAAATTTCCACTGGAGTTTTGCTTCTTCTAATGAAAGAAGAGCAAAGTGCAGTAGTAATAGAGAATGATTTGATAGCTGTCACAGAAGTGATGTTCTTTCATTAGGAACAGATTAAGACAAGAGCAAGGCTCAATGAAGCTGGAAACAGAAAAAAAAAAATAGAAACATACAGAACATCTTAAAGAGATCAAAGGTTGAAGTTATGGTAGCAGGCTTTTCACTTTTCCTTCTATTTCCAGCACATGCTTCTAAACCAAATAGAATAATTGATTTTAAATACTTTTTTTCCTTAAGTGATACTCCTAACAATTCTCTTTCTTAAGCTCATTATGGTACATTGATATGCAATTATGATAATTTTATGACATGATTTAGAATTTTTTTTATTCTTTCAACATCATTTGTGATCAATAATGTTGTTTGTGTTTTTCCTCCAAATATTTGTCATTTACTTTCCCTTCCTCAGGATAAGGCTGGTCACTGTTTTCAGGTGCACACGAGAATTTCCTAATTAGAGTGAATTACTATACTATTCCGTTGGTTTCATTTAGGCTACCTCTAGAAAAAAACGGGATCTTTACACGAATTCTGAGAGCAAAACTTGATATTCTGCTCTTGAAACAATAGTATCTTAGAGTTGCTCCTACCTAAGCAGCACACCTCCAGGCACCAGCAACTCCCTGGCAAAAATAAACAGCATAAGTCTGTCTTTTTGTTTCCCATGGCAACTACATTTTCTCAGAAATCTACTGGTGCCTTTATAAGACAAAATATATATATAAATATAGGGTTAGTGCATTTTATATTATAAGCATATTTATATGGACTGCTCCAAATTCCATATTTTGCTTTTATCAAGATGCAAGAATAAATAAATTTGCATGTTTAATGGGAACCAAGGAAGTGGATTTTTACTTTATGTTTTAAAGAATCACTAAGTCTGCAGAAGCTATCTTGTAGAATAATAAGTCATAAAATATTTTAAAAGAAGAAAACATTTTTCTGCAGCTTTCTTGGAACAGTACAGAATGAGGCTGTTTACTTTTTCATTCTCAAAGAAATCCTTTACAAAGCAATATAATATAAAATAATTGTTTTCTAGTTCAACTGTAGACTTAATTGTTACCTGTAAAGGAACACAAAATAATTTTTAAAAAAAATAATTTAAAAAAAAGCTATATGCAAAATCTGAGTTAAAATAACACTGCAGATGAGGAGTTACTGCCGTGGTATACCACCCCTATGCATTCAGTTAAGGCAAAGGACAAGCCTTAGTTTTAATCAGAGCTGGATCTACTCACTTTTCAAGAATGACAGAACACCAGAACATGCAGGGGAATTAACCAAGAAGCTTTGAAGGGAAGGACCTAGGAGTCTGGATGAACATCATCTTGAATATGGGTGCTGTGGATTAGCCCCAGGAGGCAGCTAAGCAAGACACAGCTTCTTGCTTGCTCCCCCACACAGTGGGATACTGGGAGAGAAAATCAGAAGGGTAAAAATGAGAAAATTTGTGGGTTGAGAGAGTGCAATAGGTAAGGCAAAAAACATGCACACAAAGCACAATAGTAGTGGATTCATTCACCAGATCCCATTATGAGGTGTTCATCCAGAAGATCAGGGCTTCAGCATGCATAATGTTTACTTGGGAAGTCAAATTCCAGGAACATCGCCTCTCTTCTTCTTCCTCCAACCTTTTATTGCTGAGCATGACAACATATAATATGGAATTTCTATTTTATCAGTTTGGGTGTCATCTGTCCTGACAGTATCCCTTCCTGTGCACCCCCACCTCCTTGCTGGGGGAGTGAAGTGGGATGCAAAAAAGTCCTTGACTTTGGGTAAGCCCTCTGTAGCAATAACTAAAGCATCCCTGTACTTCTAGCACTGTTTTGGTGACAAATCTAAAACATAACCCCATACATGCTACTATGAAGAAAAATTACCCACCCCTGCCAAAGCCAGTACTATGAGCCAGCAATGGATCTCTGTAGCAAAGAGGGCTAAAGATCAGCCTGTTAAAAAGTCTACTTCAATCTCTAAATGAGTTTAGAAATCTTTTAGGATTTCTCACATAAACTTTTTAATGGCAGCTGATGATAAAATTGTGCCCACTTTTTCTCAAGGACAACTAATGAAATCACTTGGCCTCGAGTAATCCCTTCCTGAACCTGCAGAGGTACAGAGGTCTGTACAAAAAAGACAGTCTTAATTTTTAAATGACTGGATGTAACTTGGAAAATGAAAACGAGGGACAGAGAAACAGTTGTCTTCCCTTCCTGCTTAATATGAATTTCCATGGAAGAAGGTTTGTGTTGGTTGAGGTAGAAATTATTTATGCAATTTTTATGCTCCCAGGGGATAAACACAGTAAGAAACAGGGACCTTGGCAGCAACAAACTGATGAGTATATTTTTCACGTAGTCAAAATGATTATTTAAGTCTATTAAATCCTACAGAAATTGCTCATTTGTTTCGTGTTTTTGTAAGTACTCTTAAGTAGATAAGATCTACAGAGAGCCAGGAGAGCACACTTAATTCAGGAGTAAGAATTTTGTACCAGTGCAAAAGCAGAATCTGGAAAACATGTCACACTGTTGCTCTGGTATGAAGACAGTATAAAAATTAAGAAAATGCTTGTAGCTAATTAGAACTATGTAGCAGAATCAAGGCTAAAGTAGAAACACTGTTTCTAAGAGTGTCTAAGTGCAAGTATAAACTTGATAATTTCTGGGCAACATTGAGGCACTCAGACAGTAGAGTCAATAGTATCAGATAAGAGTAAAAATGTCTTAGTAACAATGTTGCAAACTCCAGATTGGGGTTCATTTGCAGCAGCCATTGAGATCAATGAGGAAGAAACAAACAGAAGATAGATCCAAAATAGGAAAAAAATAAAAAGAATAAAAGAAGGCTTGAAATCAGGTAAAAAGCATAAGAGAGCATGATCTTGCAAAGGGAGGAGTGAGTGTCTATAGCCAGTAATAAAATTTGCCTTCAGAGACAAGCCCAAAAAGATGTTGGGGGAGTCCCGCTCAACAGTCTATGAAACTCTCCATCATTTCTGTGCCTAAAAGACTAGATCTGAGAGGGTGTAGTAAAGAGGAATTTGTTTTCAACCTGGTACTGAGTGGTTTGACAAGGGAAGGCTTGAAAAACTGTAGTTTTATAGTACCATCTGCCTCATTTAAGCACTCAGTTTCTTACTTATTTTTGCATTTTGAACTTGTAAATATTTTCATTGTTCTACATCAAGTTCTAAAATAAATTTATTCTTTCAATCAATGATAGAACAATTTGGTGGCTTGAGTGTTTTCTTGAAACATACAGAGAGACAGTTTAAATATCTTGTTGAAGAGACCCCTAATAAGATGAATCTAACAAATTAATCAACCCTAAAAGGATAATTCCCTTTAGAAAAAAAAAAAAAAAAAAAGTTTGTGTTTTCTTTCTCACTTCAAAAGCTCCAATAGCAGATTTCTAAGTAAATTATCTCTCAAAAGTGCGTTGGGTATTCCCATACTGACACAATATTTGTATTTGCCCACAGAGTCAACTTTGTGCCAGAGCAGTCTATATCATACCTAACAGCTCCGTGATAACCAAGGTTGGACTCACTTTGGACTCAGCAAAATCTATCACATTCTGTTTGACTTCAGAGCTTTTTGGATGCCTCTGTTTCTATGGTGAATCTGGGCATAAAAGCACAGAAATTGTGTATTAGAAAGCCAAAAACAGATTATGTGATATAAATCTTTATTTCTCAGCACTAACTTTGTTTCCAAACAGTAGAGAACTTGGAAAATTGGGGTGACTCATTGCATTTAGGTGCCGGTGTTAAGCAGGAGGAAAGCCATGTTGAAGCCTATATCGCTTTAGAGAAAATCAAGACTTGACACATGAGAAGCCTGCCCTTGCAGGTTTTTTTTTTTGAAGAGAACTCAAAAATAGTGTGTTTTCTAGAACATTTTCTATGATTTATGGAATACCTTGACTTCAAATCAGTTATTCAGATTCAAGAATATCTTTGTCATATCAGTGTCCCCTAGGGGTGAAATCTTGATCTATCTGTATAGAAGAGCAAAACTCTTTTCCTAGATACCTCCCCAGCTAAGTTGCAAGCAAGTGCAGCTGCTCCCCTGCTGTCAGATAAGAGAGAAGACTTCATAGTGCTGTCTGTGTTGCACACCAGGTGATACTGAATGCATTACATGGGGGGAAACATTATATTTCTCACCAGTAACCTCACTCAGCCCTGTTTTTCAATTGTGTAAAAATATTTCAGGTTCCCTTTTCTGTAAAATGGTTTGTCCTTCATGTGTTAGATTCATTTTTACTTTCACAAAATTCTATCAGGATCTTTGTAATTTAATGTACACACCTCCAAGACATTTTAAATTTTAAAAAATTCCTAGTCCATAGTTCCAGTCAGAGACAACAAAGAGAGAAGAAACATTTTTTATGAATTTCTGTTGGCCTAGTGAAGATGCTTGGTTAACCTATATGTCTGACATAAGACCAAAGTCCAATTTAGTCATCTGAGTGAATTTTGTAATCAATATGAAGAGCTACAAATCCTAATCTGAGAGGATCACACCTATGTTATCAACAGAATATCCTCACTGACAACACTGATTGATTTCTCCAGAAGCTACAGTCGCCAGTAGGTCCCTACTGCCATTGTAGATGTCCTAAAGTATCTGAGATCTCAGCATGGCAAAGTCTATGGAGGTGTTGAAAATCAAAATTGCAGCAAAATAACCCAGGATTTTTTAGATGTTATAAAAGTCTGATATGCATGCAAGCAATCAAATTTTTCCCCCTCAAATTGGAACAGAAACTCAGGTATGGTGTTCCAATGTAAACTCTGACAGTCATTTGGGTCATATGCAATTGTCTGACATGAAAGGTGCTCTTCAGGCCAACAGCATATAAGGAATCACTGCCTAACAAGAACAAGATCTTAAAGGCATCCAAACAATTTTTATAATTTTCCATGGGTATGAGGGCATCTGTGTTTATATCACATAAGCTTTAGTCACTACATATTCCATCATTTACTCCATAAATACTTCAGTTAACTGGGAAGATTTTTAAGAAACCTTTTCCTTGGAGGAAGGCAATCTCATAATCAGGAGATCTCCCAGGTGATTCCAAAGTTTTTCTTATATCCTTGTAAGTATCTTTTGTTGTTTATTTGGAGAGTTGCAATATTGAATTATTTGAAACACTAGTAAAATTAGGTGAAGTTGCTGTGTTACAGTTATCATTCAATACTGCTTATTATGTTATGATAACCAGTTGTGCAAGATATATTCATTGTCACACTGTAAGTGTGGAATATGACTACACTTTGTCTCAGGAACAT
>NC_031768.1:46044804-46135492 GCF_001522545.3 Parus major
AAAAGAAAAGAGAAAATATAAAAATATACAACCATTGTTTACCGTATAATCTGGGTTCACTCAGGAAGAATGTATTTGTTCATGAATGATTCTTGCTATTTCACTTAGCTTCAAAAACCCCGATTGTTAGCTAAAATGCTCTTCAAACCTTAAAAATTAAATTATCACATGAATCTCCTCTCCTCTTCAAATCTCTCCTCTCTGAAGCTCTCCTCTCCTTTTACAGAAGCTTCTTTTACCTTTTTCTTTACAAGCATATTACCATCTCAGACATTTTACATTCAAAAATAATGCATGGCTTCTAAATGCATCTACAGAGTCCAGGCAAATGATATTTTGTCTAAGCCAATAATAAAATGTCAATTTTCAGAACAAAATAGGAAATGCAATTATGATGTTGTCATAACTTTACTGACCAAGCATTCTACTTAGCATGCATATTGTGTATGTTTTTTGTGCCGTTTTCATGTCTGCATTAGATATATTAAATGCCACATACTATGTCAAATGCCGTTTTAATTCTCCAGTAATATAATCAGAAAACTTCAAAACACAGGATGAAAACCATGAATTATATAGGTGGCTGCTGCATTTAAAGAAGATTTATTGAGATGAATGACTGTGGGATCAAATGTAATCATATAATAAACCTCTGGAAAAATCCCAGCCTCTGGGTACTTTCTGTAGGGTGACCCAGCAAACAGGTTAGAAACTCATGTACCCTGTTGCTGCAGTTATAGAATTTCCAAAATTTCACTCATTTCTTAATGCAATCACAAAATAATATGAGGAACAAAAAATTGAAAATGTAGTGTGATATTAGAGGAATGTCAAATGAAAGGAATGGTAAGACCTGTGGGGAGCTTAACTCTGAGTTTTACCTTTATTATTTGCTGATCATATTTTTTGCCTTTCTTCCTCATAATTCTTCTGCATTCTTCTTAAACCAGAAACTATTAACAACAGTTGTTACTAAACAGTATCAGTGAATAGTAAATTGTTGTCATTATGAGTATTTAATTGTAAAATATCACCAGTAGCAATAAACTGTAACAATAATAGGAATGTTGTTTAGAGAATCAGAATCATGAAGACTCTGAGGGCTCTCAGCAGTCCAACCTGTTCCTAAAAAGAGGTGAAAACTAAATCAGGTTTGGCCTTATCCAACTGAGCTCTGAATGTGTCCAAGAATAGAAATGACAGTTTCTCTTGGCAACTCATTTCAATTTTTCTCAAAAATCAAATTCCTAAATTCAAATTTTTTACAGAAATTTACCTTGAGAGCTTCTGAGTTTATTTTTATTCTGTTCATAGAGAAGGAAGCTGCTATGCATTATAAGGACAAATTAATCTGGAAATGTTTCCTTTAGAGAGTTAAACCAGCATATACTACAAACTTGCTTTAAGCAAGTTTTTTTTTTGTTTTTTCTTTCTACTAATTCTCCTTCTCTTAATATCCATTCTTCCAGTGTTGGACAATAACAAATGGCATATTATCTAATTTTTCTTCCAGTTTCCTACTAACATAGATTGTACATCTTAGTGGTGCATGCAAAATAAAATATCCAGCATACCCAGCAAACATATACAAATACTGTGTACCTTGAGCTACAGTTGAGCTCTCCAAATATTGTCACTGCTTCATCAAGATGCTTTAAGGTATGGGAGACAGCTGCAAAGGCTGCCAACAAGTATGATGAAGGACCTACAGAGACATGTGCTCATCTAGAAGAGCAATACATGGTTATATAGCACAACTTAGGGAATATTAAAGCACACTGGAGGTTTATTCTTGGGCAGATGTGTTCCACCCTTACTATGGAGGAACCTGAGTTCTTCAGCAACTAAACTCATTATTTACTTTATTCAGTCTTCTGCTGATACAATCTCCTCAGTGTCTCTAAGAAATAAAAATATGAAGCAATAGTTGCAATATGACTAAGCAGGATACAGCATTGAGGACGAATAGCTTACATTGTACAATTAAAGTAGTGTTCATAATGATGAACTCCAGGTCTTTTTTATTGCTAAAAATATATTGGTCAAATGATGAAATCATTCCCCACAGAGCTATTATCTGCAACACCACAGGGGTGATAGAAGTTTCATAGAGGTGATAGTCTAATACATATAAATAAATCTGATATGAAAAACATGACAAGTTAGATTATGCTTTCTTTCCCTCAAATATCTGACAGAAGAGTAAGCTGGAATGAGATCCGCTTCCCAGTCCTTGCCAAAATCTTATTGAAAGTAAATAAAATTTATTATATGTAGCAGGTGCCTGCCACCCACTTCATATCTGTAAGACGTAAACTCAAGGCTATGAAAATAAAATGAGACAGTTTCAAATTTTAGGTGGACATTAGACTGACAAGTTTGGTAACAGAATTGCACAAACCATTGCTATCTAAAGCTTTTAGCAGCAGGAAAATTTTTTGTTTGAGATATTATTGCTAATTTAGTAATCAAAATGCTCCTGGGTACACAATGTTAAATGCTAATAATTATGGAAAGTTTATTTTTTCTGAAGGCTAGGTTTTGAGGGTTAGGCTGTGAAAGTGAAAATATACTAATGCAGAAAGGGAAGTAAATACTTTGTTAAAAGTGTAGAAGTGACAATAGAATGTTCCTGGATTACATGTGACCAGAAGGGGAGTTATTTGGTTAGCAAAAAGACAAAAGAATAATTTAGATATGGTGTCAAATGGTGTTAAATGGTACATTGAAAATTACCAATAAAAGGAAAGTATATTCCAATATGAGTGTGAGCATCCAGAAATCAACATCAGCTTTGCAGGAAGGTAAAAATAAATCAGTTTCATTAAAAAAAAATTAACAGAACTATGTTTGCAGTTAACAGCAGATGATATGTAGACAGGAATTAGTGAAGCCTCATTTCCCATAGCAGTGCTTCTGTATGACTGGGACCTGGAGGTGATGGTGAAAGTTTGCAGGCTTTTTCTGAAGAATGCTCTAAAACCGAGGCATTTTTCATTCTTAAGGAGATCTCTAGTGTTAATTAGTGTGCATTATGCTCAGAAAGTTAATACTAGATGTATGAGATTTTCCCAAACTCTCTATGTATGTCATGTGATTGGAGAGCATGTGGACATATATATGCCAATGTTTCTGTTCTTTCATAAAAGCAAGAGTTAAAAAATAAAAACAAAAAAGAGTGAATTTGTATCCCTATACTGTATTTTAGCTGTAATTTTTAGAGTGCAAAATATTTGAGAAAGTTCTTTAGCAAAAATAAATGAATTATGCAATTAAATATTTCCTTCTAACTGGAAAATTAACACCTATTCTGTAATTAAGCAATGATAACTAAAAGTGCACTTCAGCATGATTACAAGAGGAAATGAGAAATGTCATAGGACAGAAGTTTAATACGTGAAGTTTTTCCTTGATTTTGATGGGGGGGGGAGGTTTGGTACTTGTGTTGCTTGTTTATTTATGTTACATTTCTGTGGTTTTTTATATTTATCACAGAACAAAGGAAGCTTTACTAGAAATTTCCAATTTCCAGTTACAGGAAAAAAAGAGAAATAAAACCTTTCCTCTGTTCATGCCATCATCTTTGGGAGTCAAATTACTGGGATCTATGAAAGTTTCTCTGTTGCCATGTTGCAGTTCAAAATTTGGTTACACAAGCCTCGCCTCTGGACTCAAACTTCTTTGTTGTGGATGTTAACTGTCTCCAATACAGAATATGGGGAAAAATACAACAACAAAGTAGTAGGTCTTTCAGTCAGAAAAGTGTCAGGAAAAAGAGAAAAGAAAATGTTGATGCTCTGCTTTTTTTAATATCCAAATTATTATATAAATTGGGGAAGAGAGATGATTTATTTAAGGGTATAAAAATATAGTAAACTATTGATAGACTGTAAGTGACTAAGAACACTGTAGAAAGCCAGACTCAAATACACTTCTTGTTACACAACACAATAGTATTTAGTTAGAATTGACCATAATGACCTTAATTTTCTAGCTTCCATTTTCAACTGAGGAACAGAATAAGTTGTAAAACAGGAAAAAAATAATGTAGGCATAATCTCAGTGGGACAAGAATGGGAGCATAGAAGAAAAAGACAGAAGATCTGAGTTCTTTGCTTTCCCAGGTGTTGGACCACTTTCTTATATGATTGCCAAGTCCCAGTCCCATCACTTGTAGTTTAAAGCTGTTTTGAACAGTCCAGCCAGCCTATTGACAAAAGTTTTTTTCCATTTTGGTCAGTTCAATCCTACCTCTTCTTAACTATGCTTTCTTGATAATCAATGAGGTTGCCTTGGTCATAAAAACAAAACCTTTGTTATCACTGTTAGTTGTTAACCTGCAGAAACTTCCCACTCTTCCTCTCTTCTCCTCAAGCCCTTCTCCCTCACATCATAGAGGAGAAAACCCCCTGTGTCTCCATGCCCTTGATCCTCAGCCCCAGTGCCTCATGTTGACACTTGAGGCCTCCCCTCACAGTAAAGCTGATGCTTATGTGGAGGAGCATCAAGGACAGAGCCTTTTCATTCTGTTCACAGCATTCCTGATCTGAGCAGCAAATTTTACAAGAAAATAGGTTAGGTCAGCAGATGGCAGCCTCCATTCCCTGGAGTAGGGAGTCTCCCACTGCTGCCACTCATTCACTTTCCTCTTGGTGCTGCTATACAGTTCAGATCCAGCCTGCTTGGGTGCATCCTGCAGCTTCCAGCCCTTCATGTGCTACCAGGACACTGAAACTCTTACGTAGTTTCACATATACAGTTGTACAGATTCTCCTACAGGATTAATTTAGGTGGACTTTTTCCTCGTGACAGAAGTTAAAAGTTTCCAGACTTTCCATTATGAGAGTCTCTATTTCCCAGCCCAGAGAGCACAGACTCTGCCCGTGCCTTCTTCAGTACAGCTGAACATTTAGGTTATTGTAGCTGCAGTACCCAAAGGAAGATCTGGACAGCCTCCTTCACAATATCTTCAGTATTGTGCGGGCTACTGAGCTCTCCAGCAGCTACTTGGCAATGCAGATTCTCCCCCAGCATACACTTCCAAGCCAGGACACCACTTCTCCAAGCTCAGCAAGAGGCCTTAGGCACTATTCTGTGAAAGTCAGTGCTTTTGTTGACTGGCAGTAACACTGGCTCTCTGCAGCACCAGCTGAAAGGGCACTATCCCTCCTTTGTTTGGGTGGAACAAAAGCTCAAAGAACCATTTCATCAGGAATAAGTGACAGAACTTCTTAGACTTTTCTGTAGTTTGCTGGAAGCTGGGAGCCTCCTGTAGCTATCCTCACGTATTTGCAGTGATGTTCTTTCACAATCCTAATTCTCAGGATATTTAGGTGCCTAAACAGTGCCTATAAACTGCCATGCACATTCCTGCACCTGTTGCTTCCCTGTTGATCTATTTAAATTTTCAGAACTGCATGATTCTCAATTATGTGAGCACGAATTATAACAACTATATTAAATCAACAGCCTAAACATAAACCCTCAGATCTGTACAGATTTCACATATATGTATTAATCTTGCCTAGTAAGTATACAAACTAAAATTTTCTAAACTCTGTTCATAATCAATTCTGAGGAAAAAAACCCATCTATTTTTTACTTATTTACAGAGGCCTATGCAATATTTTCCTAAAGACACCTATTATTCTACATTTTGCATAAAGGGACAACTAATTTCAAATACAGATTTCTGTATTCAAGATATCAAAAGCCCAGTGAAATTCACCTCAATATGAATGCCTATAACACTTTGAATTTACTGCCAGTTCAAGTAAATTATTTTCAATTAATTTGAATGATGACTGCATGAACATTGAATTCAGCTGTAAATGCAGCTGCAGTTCTATTGTCTAGATTTTAGTTTGGGTTTTCTTCAATGATTTAGGGTTTGAGTGGAGATGTGGGCATCATCAAAGGAATCTAATATTTTCTGATATATCCAAGACGTGCACAAGAGTCCAGCAGGTAAGATTTCTCTGCTGGAGAACTTACATGCTAATGGAGTGGAAGCTGAGGGCCAGAAGAGATATAATTGGCCATGTGTTCAGATATAAAACAAACAAATAAAAACCTTTTTGTCTCCTGAAAAGCTCACTAAATCTCACTGTATTGACCAATTTTAAATCAATAGCTGTTGGCTTTAGTGTGAGTCTAACTAGTCTAAAACCTAATTTTATATTTCAAATCTGTCTTATGAAGAACCTGGTGTAAATGTCTGAATTTGAATCTGATTCCATCTCTGGGTCATCTAAAAATTCAGGTGATAAAAATTATAACTTACTGGCATCAAGAAAAAGTTTCTGTAATGCGATCATATGTTTTTTGAAGAAAAAAACAAAAAAAAATTAATAGTAAAGTCTTTATAAGCCGCATCCTACAGAACTTGTTAGTCAGTGATAAAAATGCTAGATCTCAAAGCATATGCTTCTAAAGAAAATCTGACTTGCTTTTAGGTCATTTTAGTCTATTCATAAAGGAATGGAAAGACAGGCCACCATTCAGCTCTTGCCTAAAACTGGTGAAAAACACAATTATTTGTCAGTGTTATCTTTCACTGATATACGACAATTCTAGTAAAAGCTTTCTACCTGTTCTTCTCAATAAAATTCCTTTTGGTACATATAATCTGTTAGAAATACTCTCTGCTAGCTTTTACAAAACTCTGCAAAGTTCACTGACAGTAAGACTGAAGAAAAATTGTGTAGGCTGCTTCATAGTATATAGCTGACAAATACTTTTGGGGAAAGAAAAAATGTTTGCTGTACATTTTGGGCTTATCTTCAGCAATCAGACATTTTAAAACTTCTTTAAAAAATATGCTGGAGAAGCATTGAAGTTCTGAAAACAGCAAAATTGGAAAAATATTAAATATGTCATACTTGTTATGAGCATTAAGCAAAATAAGTACGGCTTCTGGTAATCAGTATGCTGTGAACATTACCATTTCCCTCAAATAAACTCTGGGAAAAAAAATTCTAATTTTCTTCACTAGAGTTTGAGCCATGAGAGCAATTTTAAAGCAAAGTGAAACTCTTTTTTTTCACTTATTAACCTTTATTTTTATTCTCCAGAATTTAATAACTCCTTTATTCTGCCAACAGAGAGTTCTTAAATTAATCTGGAATTAAATAAGGTATTGCTCAAGTTGAGGAAGATTAAAAAATGTTGTTGTTTTGGGGTTTTTACTATTAATAAGATTATAATTAATCTTCTGATTTTTCATTCGGAGAAGTATAATTTACTACTTCGGATACATAGTGAATCAAGTTCTATACCTACTTGATGGATCTTCTTGAGCTAATGGGATATATTCTGAAATCCTTTTCTGACAAATAATACTCTCTTTTTTGCTGTCATTACTGTCAAAGCAAATCTTCCTCCAAAAGCAAACTTGTCACCTTTGCTGGAAAATTAATAAGTCCTCTGACATACGAATTTCTGACATATTGTAAGAAAATGAGGTTGAAATATCATACCAGGTTTGCAGGGAAAAAAAAATATTAAAAAAATGAATCAGTCAGAAATAATAAATTGTTGGTAGATAATTTTTGAATGAAAATCCAAAAAAGTAATTTTGACACAACATCCATTATTTCTTAAAAAATATATTTTCAAATTAAAAGCAGGTAATTTTTAAAATTTAATTTACATTTGATACACATAATCTGAAGTATTTTAACACTGTCTCAGGGTATGAGCCCCTAAAACTAGGAATTATATAAACATTGAAATATTTTTATCTTCAATGTATATTTTGAACTAAAAGATGCCAAAAATCTGAAGGTTTGGTTTTTTTCCTGGAAAAGAAGGTTGAAAAGATAAATCTGGGAAAGACAAAAAAACTGGTACAGCATATTCAGATATGTTAGTTTTATTGAGGAGGATGTTTTATCTATATGTTTTACCAACAGGGTTTCTGAGAAACCTTGGTCATTTTGTCCAGGAAATGACAGAAATCAAGTTTTGAAGGAATGAATGTGAATAAGGAAGTGTGCACCACTGCTCTCGTTGCTTCAACCAGTTGTCTACAGACAGTGGAGAACCTGATTTTTAGAGACAAATTATGCAACAAATGACAAAAAAAAATACAAATAGAAACAACAATTTTCAAGTTAGTGCAAATAACCTCTACTTTATGTCAAAGCTGGAAAATAATTTGTGTGCATATAAAACCAAAGTTTATTGAATCATGAAGAAAGCTGGAAATGGTTACATACAGTTGTTCTTCACTGTACATCAAGTCAGTATAATTGCTATTTTCATCTTAACAAAACTCCTCGTTTGCTATTGAACTTTGTTAAGTTCATTCAATATATTAATGGGCAAAATTCTATGGGCAAATCTATGATACATAGTATGTTTAACTCCTTTCTAAAACTGGATTTTTAAAAATTAAAAGTGATGATAATCATAGTGAAGTAATAAATATTAGATTTTCTTCTAACCTTACAAAACATTAGCTTGCAAAAGGCAAATATATAAAAATCAAATGAAAACTAAGTAGTCCTCTGGAGCAAGTGAAATCTAATTAAGCCAATTTTTTTCTTTTGGGTGATTTCAGAGTATTAGTTGAAATTCTTACCAGACCTGTGGAATTTATAAATCTCTACTGTTAATATGTACTACCTTTAACTCAATATTTTCCAACTTACACATTAGAGTTTTTCTTCTCTAAGCCATTTATGGGTGAAACTCCTAGGAGCTTGACTTTTTTTAAAGAAATAGAAATGTAAGTACTTTTCTGTTTCCAAGAAAGACCTGAAATGCTTGTTCATATTCCAAGGAATTTCCAGCATGTGTTACTCTACAAATCAGATGAAGTCACAGTATGGACTCAAAAATTAATAGGTGACATATTCAAGGAAAAAAAGTACAGTGCGTGCAGGGGCATCCCAGACAAATCCAGCACAATTCTATTCTCCTTTTCTCCTTCTTTCATGTAATCAATTAAAAAATAAAGGTGTCAGTGAGTTAGGCAAAAGTCAGCCCCCTCTTTCTGAAAACAGCAGACCTAATGGAATGTTGTGAAATTATACTTAAGACAGTAATTCAATTCATATATGGGATAATTATCTTTCAATCATAACTTGTTACAAGTATGCCATATCTTGCATCTCAGTCAGTTTGTATAAAAAAATAAAAATGGTCAAGATCAAAAGATTTCTGGAACTACCTGTTATCTGATAAACCTATTTTTCTTGGAAAAAAACTGCAGGTGGTTGAAGCCCTTCTTGTATTCAATACCCACTTAAAGGAAAACTAGTCACAACCTGGAATTAATGCTCTATACAGTAAATGAGATAGTTCTGGTTCAGTGTCTGTAAAATGAGGTTTAACTGATCAAGTTGTTTTATTCAGGTCTAGTATAAAATAAGATTTATCCAACAATGAATGAGATTTTTCAGGATTTAAAAAGAAGTAGAATCTATTGTTTACATAAATTTTGAAGAATTAGCTAATATCTCTCTCAAATAATATCCTGAGAGGGAAAAAGGTATAATGAAGAGCAGAAAAAAATCTTGTGGCTACCTTTTAGAAAAAACTCAGTATCATAAGTGATATTGAGTTATTTCTATATTGTGAGTAATAATATCTAAAAGAGATATTGGTCTGGAGAAGGATATATGCTGGACTTGTATAAAAACTTGAGTACAGGGTTGTGCCTTGAAGAAAGTAAAAAGACATAGACAAGAACTAGGGGCCATCAAAAGGCCCCTAGGTTCAAACAGGAAAGAATGAAATATCTCTTCAACAAAAAGGTAGCAAATGCATGGAAGTCCTTGCCAAAGGGCATTTCTGATACAAAAAGTTGACCTGCATGTTCCCTTGGATTTTTCTTTCTGAAAGCATCTAAGTTACCATGCATAGAGTGTTAGGTATAAAGTTCACCGCTTTAAACTTCCCTGCTAATAAGGTGAAAATGGAATGGAAGTTCCTGAAGCAAAAATATTATACTTCTGCCATAGTGGCAGAATATGGAGTGACAGTCTGAGCAGAGTGCCAGCTGGTGTGACAGGAGCTGTCATTTGGCCTAACTATATGGGACACAGTCCCAGAGGGAAAATGCATCTTTCACATACCTCCCTCTTCAGCATATGGCACCAGTGCACTGTGAGGGGATGACTGACACCAGGAGAGGCCAGCCTTGAGAGATGCAGGCCCTGCATATCTCCAGAGCTCTGACCTCCATGGTGGACTACTATTATTGTTATTATTGCATAAGACAATAGCTGTGTCTTTCTGCGAGGATCACCTGGGAGGAATCACAATGCATAGTCCCACATGACACCTGCCAGGTCAGAGGGTGCACTTGCAGGGATTTATTTGTTAGGGGTTGTTGCTTGGGCAGGGCTGTCAAAGAGTATCTGCGTTGCATGTATGTAGGGAGCGAGGGTGGCTGGGAATCATCTCCTCCTCTGCTGAAAACTTTTACTCATATAAACCTCTAGACAAGTTAAGATGTGACCTGTCATGTCTCGTATCATTCATTGTGCTCTCCACAGTAAAGGTTCAGATGGGGAAACAACAGTGACTGGAAAAGTAAACTTTCGAAGACTACTGAAATGGAAAAAAAAGAAACCAGGGTTAGGAAATTCTCAGAGCCAAAACTGCTGGAAATAAGAAAAGAATCATAAATGTCTCTTCTGTTAATAGTCTTCTGTACCCTCTGTAAGCATCTGCCCAAAACCATTGGGAAATTCAGGATATTGAGTTATATAGACTCTTGGTCTGGAGCCAAATATAGCCTTTCCTATATTTCCCAAACTGAAAAAATGTAGCTGATTTTATGCAACACTGATTTTTGAGCTACTAAGTACACTTAACTTGTTAATAAACATTCCCTTAAATTATCTGCTAAATCTTTCAATATTTCTACCACAGAAAATTAAAATTTGCAAACTACTATGCAGAAAGTGAAGTAGAATGTCCTGAACACAGCACTTATTTTATATAAACCAGTGAATTTTGTGGAATATTACTGGATTACTGTGAATAATTATACTTTTTTTTATGTACAGTCAGTTTTGTACCACCTTACTTTGAACATCAGTGTTGACATGTGAAGGCAAATGACTAGACTTCAGCCTGAGGTTTAACTAACTGAAACTCTCATGAGAAATATCTTGACTTGACATGAAAAAACTGCTACATGGTACATAGCACAGAAAGAAGCTGGAAAATGTTACAGCTGTCTCCATGAGGAGATCCCTGAGGTGGATCTCAGAGATGGCTAAAGGGGATTTGTGCAAAATGGCCAAATGTTACAGAGAGAAGAAGGGAGGCATTGATTATCTTTGAAAGACCATTGGTGACTCAGTAAACCACACAAGTGATACCCTTTAAGGTACATATATGGTCCTGGTAAAGGTCTTAGACTATATCTGTTTTGAGTATTTTTACTGTGTGGAGACAGGTGCAAAAAAAAGGAAGAGTCAAGGTTTAGATGGGAAGAACCAGCATGGTATGAAAGGGAATAAAAAAGTCTGGTTTTTTATAAACAAGCCACTAGCCTGGACTGAGCCCTGTGCCTGATCACTGCTCCCTGCCCTGCCTTATATGTGGGTATATGCTGATCTACAAGCAGGAGCAGAAGCAGACAGACATACAGACAGACATTACTTCTGCCAGATTCAGCTCTACCCAGTGATGTGAGCAGCCATAAAAGTGAACAGGTTAGCAGGGGAAAAATACTGAACAGAAAAAATGTCTGCTGAAAATACTGATAGAGAAATTTCCTGCCAGCCAGGGAGCCATGAGCCTGGGAACAGGAGCTGGGAACCAGAAACATCCCTGAAAAATGCAGCTGAACCTTTGAAGTACAGTTGGGTATGTAGAAACCACATACATCCTGAGATACCATTATACATAAATGGAATGGCAACTTGCCATCTGAAAAAATGGAAACAGTCTGGGGAAAAAAAAAAATCACTAAAAGAAAAGAAAACTTCATCTATCCCTGGACTTTTACAGGTGAAAAACAGACATGATGCTCATTATTGGCTTTTCAAAATGCTAATGCCCTGACCCTTCCTATAGCCTCTATGATAGAAAAAGGACTTAATTTTTATTGAAAGTGTAGGCCTCTCTCTGAGAATTTCCCATGCTGCACACACTTTTCCTTTCCTAGCTAGCATGAACTTTTCACACAAACTTTCATCAAAGTCTTGGACTTTCACTGGACACACCTGTCTGACTCCAGACCCTGTCATGCAGATCATCTTTGAAGTGAGACTGTCTGCAATTTTTCTGGTTCCTGCTCTGGGCCTCCTTCTGGAGTAGATACAGCTTGTTTTTGCACATCTGCAATGATCAAGGGAAAGGCAAGGATGTAATGATCTCAGTTTTATATGCATAAAAAGCATCCACATTTCCCCGAGCTCAGTATTTTTTGCTAGTTCAAGTGTCATTAGCATTTTCCTTAGCTGTATCCTCAATTATTTAAGGGAATTTCTGTTGCTTGCACCAACTTGTCAATGGCCAGTGCTTAGGTTTGTAGATAAGAGAAACACCTTAGCTCAAGAGGGAAGTGCATGAACACTCCTCTTTCTTACAGAAGTCAATACACTTGTGCATATGCTCATGGAAAATTGTATTTTGTATGCAGTATTAGGCCAATAATTAATTATACATTGTATACAATAATGAGTCTATGGATTTCTCCATTGTTGCATTGATTTTCACAGAAAAACAGTTCAGCAATTCTGCTAATATATACGGCTCACACAAAGTCCAGTGAGCTTCTCTGCTCCTGAGGGCTTTTGCCAGCCAGTTAAGCACCAGTGCAGACCTGCTGAGCAGCCAGACAAAAATCCCAAAACATGCAAACAAAAAATAGGAATGAAAAAAAAAATACTAAAACCAATGTTGGGGTTTTTTTTTCCCTAACCACCCTTCCCCCCTCCCCACACCTGCAAATTTTATTGAAGGCAAGAGAAAAGAAAAAAACTACACAAAATTTTTTAAACTACTTTCATATTCTTATTACATCCTTTCACTTGTCAAGTCAGTTGAAAAAGACTACAGACAGCAAGAGAAACCCCAAAAGAGCAACCTCTTATAGAGAGATCACATAGATGAATAATTTTTTTTTGGAAAGATAGAGTGCCCTGAAATACATTGAAAGGCTTGATATGGAACTAATTTTTTTTATATTAATTATTATCAATAAATATAAATAAATATAGAAAAAAAAGATATCTAAGTAATATTAAAAATTCAGGTAATAGTACCCGTAAAATGGCTTTCTTTTTGTATTTATTTTTTATTTTTTATATTTTATTTTAATTTCATATTTAACTTCATAACGCTGAGTGAGAGGACTTGGCTTTTATCAAGCAAAGACACACTGAGGTGTCAGTGCCTGTTGGTTCCTGCTGGAAGGAATGGTGAGCCCATGGTGGGTGCTCTCCCCCTGGCACAAGGGCAGGTGCTTCACTGCAGAGTGAGTCTGGCTGGCTTTAGGAGGAGCTGAACCTTCTGCTCCAGAATAGAAAAAAATTCCCAATTTAAAAAAAAAAATGGATAGAGGCATAGCTTCTTCAGATCTTCAGATCAGATTTGTGCTCAGCAAAAGGAGTAACTAAAGCAGAGAAATGTGTGGGTAAACGGGAATTTATGATGAAGAAGTGCCAGATAATAAAGGGAAGTAGTGTCATAAACTTCTGTTTAATAATATCTAAAAAATGTTTGAATGACCCTAGACCATTTTTGTGATTGCATTCTGGGAACATTTTTACAAAAATAGCTGAAAATATTATTTATTCTTACTGTAAAAACATACTCTTGTTCAAATCCCATAGCTATATGAATTGTAAATTTGTAATGAAGTTTTATTATTAATATTGTCATGACAATCTATTCTTTCACAGACTAGACATTCATTTTACTTTTATGTGATTTCAATATGACTTTTTAAAATATAGAGTTATAAAATAGTTATTAGGTTTTCCAAAAGGAATAATGGTTAATTTTTTCCTGAATACATGTTTAATATTTCTAATGTTTTAATATTATGGAGGAAAACAAGTAAACAAATTTTTTATTTTCTCTTCGGCACATATTACATACTTCAGTTCAGTGAAAAGGAAGAATAGTAGAATGCAAGGGTACAAAACAGGATCTGGCAAATATTTGCTTTCCAAAATGACAAAGGTAGTTGAATTAGTAAAGAAAATTTTCTCATTTTAAAAAACAACAACAAAACTTGAATAAGAAAAGCTATGTCAACATGTCAGGTAGCTTACATGGCACCTTGAATTGCAAAAGTCCCTGTACATAAAGTTCTAAAAATCAAAGCCTAAGATGTGGATTCTAGCACAGTTAAAATGCTGAGCCATAACTAGAATCCAGAATTATAATATAATCCATAGAATTATATAATATAATCCATAGAATTATGTCTGTGTTAAATAGAACAAATGTATAAAATAGCCAGATTTACTTGCTAAGCCTAACAAGTTTGATTTACATGTATTTGGTTAAACCATAACTCCTGAAGTAGAAAAGCATGACACTATTACAAGGCATGTTCATTTTTGGAAGGTTGTGAATAGCAACCTAAGTAAAATGGAAAGGAAATTAATTTTGCATTAATTAAGCATCAATGCAGACAAAACAATAATATAGAGACAATCTTTTATACTACTAGAATATTGTTATGCCAAAGGAATAGCAAAACAACAAGGTAGATGTATAAAAGTACTCAAACCAATTAGTATAGTCTGATACTTCGTTTCATAGGTTCTTAATAAAGCAAGTATTGTTAATACTGTTAGAATCAAAGTATCTAAATACAGAAAATTATGATTAGAAAGGAAATAAAATCTGTTGGGATAACAAAAAAAGTCAAAAATAGCACACTAAGCCTTACCCATATTTTTTCTTTTTTCTTTTCTTTATCTTACTTTTAAAGTTTATTCCTATGTTTAAAACACATAAAAGAACTTTAATTTTGCATTGAAACTTTTTATTATAAAAAGTATATTGCTGTTTATTTTTATATTTGGTTATTTCCAATGTATTTCCTGATTATCACTGGGTCCTTCCTTCTTCACCTATTTTAATTATCATGCCGTGGAAATTTAGTTGTATTTTCCCCTGAGGTTGCATACATTTTAAATGTTAAAACCAACATTTTAAATGTTAAGATCATGTAGTCTCACACTTTTTTTCCATGTTATTGACATATTTCTCTATCCAATTAGGAAGACAAACTGGAGATGCTTTTATCTCATTTATGTTTTTAGAGCTCATGAAGTTTATTCTTATATGCAACAGAAAAAGTAGTAAGCACTCAATGGAATTATATTTTCAAAATAATTGTTTTGCTATGACAATAAATATATGTTAATTATTCTGTGTGTTTTGCATTTTTAAAGGAAAGTGTATGAAATGGGAAAAAATTTGCTAATAAAATTTGCAAACATAGTGTTCTTCATTATAAATAGGATATTTATTTTCTGAAATGTATAATGGAATATGTTTTCTTTTTTAAACTATGCTAGAAGAGAAGAAAACAAATATTCCTCTGACTGAATACTGAAATACTGACTTTTAATCAAAGTACTACAAGGTTTTGTTGACCTGTGATAGTGACCCTAACAGATAAAACTAAGGGCAAGGTTTGTTTTTCATTTGCTTGGAATCAATAGTGCTCTATTCATGAAACTGCAATCATTAAATGTGAAATGGACACAGGCAGAACAAGATTAATGCCTATGAAATTTTACCTAATTGTCCTGGAAGACAATGGGCACACAAACATAAAAATATGAACATTTTTAAAAAGTATTAAATCTGAAAAATTCCAAAATTTCTAATTATTCTCTAAATGATGCTTTTGGGCTTATATTTACCTGTGTCTACTCTGTTCCTATGCAGTCCCAATTACACCCACACTGTTTAATGTTTGTAATGAAGCTTTTTGCACGTAAAGATAGAGCTTGTTTACAGTGTTTAGGGGTAATATAAACAAGCTCCAGGCTCTCTTTAAGGTCCAAGACACTTCTAGAGCTTAATTGCATAATTCACATTTCTTTAACAGAAATGTTTAAGAGAGACAGTTTGAATGTCCCTCTGGTGAGGTGTATCTCTCTTCATTAATTATGACTCTGATTAGATATCGAACTAGTAAGGACCAAAATTAGATAGAATTAATTCCATGCTGTTCACAACCTGGCTTTATATACTGATCAATGAGAAAACTAATTAAAAAAATATTTGAAGGTGTGGAGAGAAGTACTGAGGATAGAGAAGAAGTGTTAAAGGTAATCCAGATTTGGAAGCTTGGGGAGTAAAATGAATAAAGGGCAATAGGAGCATTGCATACAACTAAAGAGGTCGAAACACCTGTCACATTGGCACTCAAGGTTAATTAAAAAATTAATGTCTCTTAATTTTGTATTTATTATTATTTATTTTTAAATTATTTCTTTGTAAAATGGGGGTGATAGAGTTTCTCTGTTCAGAAAATTTGAAAAATTCTGAAGCATATGCATACTGTCACAGTAGCACTAAATGCACAAACAGGAGGAACTTCTCTTTCTGAGGCAGGATATGAATAATATGCACTATATAAAGCATGGAGTTATGGATGGAACACTGACAAAAAGCTTTGAAAGTGTTTATTTTATTGAGTAACAAATTCAGTATTATGCTATTTGTGTCAAGAACACAGACATGAAATTTGAATAGAGCATCTGATTTCTGTCTTTCTTGACTCATATACTTGTCCTTGCAACTTGCATGAAATTTCAAGAAACATATCCTGTGTCAATGGGAACAACAGTTCACTCATGGATTTGTCTGCACTTTATTTATTTGTATTTTATGACCCAATTTTTAATAAAATCCTCTTTTATTTTAATTACTTCTGGAATTTCCTGAAAATGTGTTGAAGCTCTGTCAGAATAAACAGTATAAATAACAGTGGCCTCACTCTCAAAAACAGATGGAGAAGGTGAGTTCTAAAAGGGAGATTCATCTGTACAGTTAATTATCCACAAGAAGACAGGCATTTAATTTCTGGTACTCTATAGGCATGAAAAATGATAAAATAGGAAAAAGAATCCATTAAGAGGTACGAATTAGTGGCATATAATAAGAAGAATACCTATAGTATAAAGTGGATTTGAATATCATCCAAATGAAAACAACTGTATTGTAAATGTCCTCTAAATATTGGACAAATCCATACAGATTTTTAATATCATCCAATCTATAGCAACAAATTTTGAATGAAATTTTGAATATTCTGAGAAACACAAGGTAATGTCTTCACCCATTCTACATATGCTACATCAAATTTTCCAGATTCTTTCATGCAAAAAAGTACTAAACTCTAAGCTAACAAGTCAAGTTTGATCATTATTTTGTTGTCATGATAAGTGAGATCTAAGATACTCATGTTAAGCTTAGAGTTTTGTCATTCCATGAACCTGATGAAGAGAGAGTGATAATGAGATGCTTTATGGAATCTGATTAAAGACCTAAATTAAAGTTTAAAAAACGTGTATTTCTCTTGACTCCATGATGAAAACCTACTGTGGTCTTAGACTGAAAAAAGCAGCTCTACAGAAGCCTGAGGATTTTATTGCTTTATGGGGATTTGTTTGTTTGTATCTTTTTTATTTTGTTTTTTTGGGGGAGATTTTTTTTGCATTTGGGACTGTTTTTCTTGGCTGTCTAAATGTCCTGTGAACCATGTGGGACACTGAGATTGAAGCTGTTGGATATATGAAATCCAAATAATAACTTCCCTAAACTGTATTTGTAAATCCTTTGGGGTTAGAACTGCAATTTCAAATTTTCTTATTTGCCTCACACTGTTGCACAACATTTTCTTTTTCCTTTTTGCTCTAAGTTGAAATAGGGTTGTATTGTAACTAGCTCCTAGTGGGAAAAAAAAAAAAAAACCCGAAATACACAACCTACTAGGAATTCAAATCCAGTATTCTTTGGACCTTGAACAGTTATTTTTTGTCTAACTTCTGTGCAGACATACTTTTATCCATGTGTGTATGTAGAAAAGATTCAAAGAATATCTCAAGCTGGAAGGTACAAATAAAGATCATTGAGTCCAACTCCATGCTTCTCACAGGAATAGCTAAATCTAAACCATATCCATCCTGCCATCAAGCCAGTTTCCCAGAACTCATTCTGCAAGGCTCCTCTCTATCCTCTCATCCTCCATTTCGCATGTGTAACCAGGTGGTGAATTTGGCACTAGATTTGTTAAATTTCATATGGTTGGTGGTTGTCCAGCTCTCTAGATATCCACATCCCTCTGTAAGACCTCTCTACCTTTGAGGGAGTCCACGGCTCCTTCCAGTTAAGTATCATTGGCATGCTTACTTAAAGTAAATTCAATATCTGCATGCAGAACAAATGTAAAAATATTAAAGAACATACATATGTATATATTTGTGGATATGCATATATGCATACACACTTTTTTTTTTACTTTTTTTTTTTGTGCATGTGTGTGTGTAGACATGCATAGCAAACAGCTATGTGCCTTGTGGACATAAAATAGAAAATGAACAGAGGACTTAAAATATCTTAAATTCATTTAATAACTTAAAATTAATTTCTGAATCAGCCTAAATATTTTCATTTGAAAAGCAGTGTTGAATCTCATATTGATTAACTGAGCTCCAAAAGGGGGCACTTCATGTAGATAGGGCTGAGCATCTAAAGGATATAAATGATTCTGAAAATGAAAGAAACCAGGCATTTCTCTCACTCAACTGTAAGCATTGCTGCTAGATAGTCCAGTCTACCTTTACAACAAAAGGACAGAAACTTACACAATTTGGCTTGACTCACAAGCCCTTTCTTGAATGCATATTTCTGAATGAGATGATTTACATGTACTTTTCTCTACTGGTTATGAACAGTGCCTAGTCTGACAGTTCCTGTATAGAGGTCTACATGGTGAGTATCTCAAGTTGAGTGGGTTTGTGTTATGTAAGGATAAAAGTGGAACACTGTGGAATCAATTTGTGATGTTATTTTGGTGTATTAACTGAACAGGTTAGTGAAATGAACTGACAAGCACCTCATGAAGTTCAACAAAGGGGAATGCAGAGTCCGCAACTTGGGAAAGAAGAAATCTGTGTGCCAGCTGGAAACTGCTTTTTCAATTAACTAGAAAGCACACTTTGCAGGATGTGGGAGTGCAGTGATCCAAAATTTTATCATAAGGCAGCAAATGTGCTCCTGTGGTAACAAAGGCCAAGAGCCTCTGGGTTCCAACACTCAGGAAGAGCATATTGGAAGAAGTGAATTTTGTCCTCTACTCAACAATGATGAGACCACACCTGAGCTACTATGATGTTTGTACTATGGAGGAAGTCCTGGGAAGGACCAGAAGGGCCAAACCCAAACTTGGGGGGTAGGGTGTAGTTTCTGATAAACACTGGAACTGCAAAACTGCTATTGATATTTTAGATCCTCCCAAGGATTCTGAAACCACATGCAAAACCAGAGCAGTTCATATTCTGAGTCTGTATTATGGTTTATTCATATCTATAAATCATACTTCTTTTATCTGAATAGCACACTACTAAATTTGTTCATTAGTGCAAAACATAACTGTATTAATAAAATATAAAATCAGGTATCTGTTTCACTGATATATATTTTTAAAGGAAATAATTTCAAAAGGTTTTTTTTATTAATTAAAAAATATGAGTTTCTGAAAACACAATTATTAATTTCTAAGTTTTTAAAACTAATATTTAAATGCAAATTTATGTGGCTCAGGAAACAGATTTATTGAACTTCTAAAACAAATGGCATCAGTGTGGTTTTAGTTTCCTGGAATGTCAGAATCTTTGTTAATTAACAGAAACCCTTCAGATTTTTTTTTTTTTTTTTTTCTGCCCCAGTAGCAAATAAGTAGATTCTGAATTGCTCAGAGTCCAAAGTCAAACAAAATACATAAGGAAACTCTCAGACAACTTCTTAGGCTTACCTTCAGATGGCTTCTTAGCCTTCTGCACACTTTAATTTAAAAGCCAATGAGTTACTCTAAGGTATAACCATAAGTCAGCCTGAAGGAAATCTTATAGCTGTGTAGATGATGGAATGAAACTGTAACGCACAGATGGCTTCACTGTTACAAAAGTAATCAGCCCCTCAAGTCAACTATGGAAAAATAGCACATTTTCCAGACATATATTAATATGCTCAAGTTTTTCTATCTGCATTAAAAAAGTGCAGTGAATTTAAATGAGACCAGTGAAATATGTGTCACAATCATTAATACATAGACTTCTAGGGTCAAAAAGATGACTTTTCTTGAAAAGAATGAATTAAATCCCAAATATGATGATAGCCTATTTCTTCTTCAAAGAGGAGAATAAAGATAGAATATTTGAAAAACTGAACTGCATAATATCTGATAACTGGAAAGAAAGGATAATATATATCATCATGTGTATTATTAAGGCAGTAATTAGTTTGCATCTGAACACCTTCTTTTTAATTGTTGATAGTCTCAATATTCACAAGTTTTATACTCTTGGTAATGGGGAATGAGAAAGAAATACTGTAGAAGTGCAGCTACAACCTTTAATATAACCTTGAATATATAGATTGATTTTAAGCTAACTTTCTTAGTCAAGCATACAGGAAGTACTACTAAAAGAGAAAAAAATTAATCAGATTTTGTGACTTAAGGCAAACATTTGTCTTAAAAAGAATAAGTTTGTAGGCCTGAATAATTAATTTCTCTTGTTCATCTTAAAAGTTACTGTGTCTATACAATATTTTGTATTTGAAGAAAAACACATATGAATTTGCAATGGATTGAGTCTATGGATTGAATAAATATTTTAATGTAAGGTATGTTAGTCTTCCATTGATTCCATTGAATCGTAGAATCATATAGTGGTTTAAATTGGAATGGACCCTTAAATATTCTCTAGTCCAAGCCTCCTTCCTTGTAAAGTGACGCCATCCACTAGGTCGGGTTGCTCAAGCCCCATGCAGCCTTACTTGGACACTTCTAAGGACAAGGCATCCACGGTATCCCTGGGCTGCCTCTTCCAGTGTCTCACAACACACAATTAAGTGTCTTCCTTATGCCCTATCTAAACCTACTCTTTGTGAGTTTAAAACCCTTCCCCCTTGTCCTGTTGCTACAGCTGCCAGTAAAAACTCTCTCCCCATGTTTCTTACATGTCCTCCTTAAAGGCTGCAATAATGTCTTCAAGGAGATACCAAACAGTGCAGACCCTTGAGAGACACCACTCGTAACTGGTTTCTACTTGGACATTGGCTGCAGCTCTTTGGAAAGGGAACTCTATCCATTCAATAGTCTATCCATCAGAACTGTCTATCTCCAATTTAGGGAGAAGAATGCTGGTAATACTGGGAACAGGAAAATAATTTTTGAAATTATTTTATCATTATTATATAAAAGTTATAATAATTAAAATTATTCAAATTATTATATTATATATATCATTATATCTTGGAAACCCGATTATGAATTATAGTTCTTATTATGGGTTAATATGCTTTAGAAAATTTCAGTAAAATTAGAAGTCTTACACAGTTTATGCTTTATTACCCCAATCATGTTTATTTGGGTCATGCCTTAGAACATGCTAACAGTGGAAAATTTCTTCTCTGAAGTACTTTTCAAACAAAAATTAACAGAAAAACCTTTTCCCTAAATGGAGCATAATAGGTTAATTATAAAGACAAAGACAGGCAATGGAACAATACAATAAGATGTAATAGAGAAGAGGAGAGGACATTGCAAAAGAATAGGATGTTTCTATAATATGAGAGGGATTCCATTCACAATATCTGAGTGAGAAGTTTTTTTTCCTATTGCCATATAATGAAAGAACCAATAAACAAATTAATGTTTATAAATAATATATAGATTTAAATCTATTTTGATGTTTGTAACTGCTTGTCATTGTGACAAATTTTGGGTTTTCAAAAATTTTTATTTGTTCTACTATGCTTGTCTTTTAAAATTTATATTAAAAATCATGGTGAATAATAGGTCTTTTAGCCTCTGTCATTTTTAAATATTCCTAGGAAAAGCTTCCTGGAATGTCTAAATATATCCAATTATTTATGTCTCAGTCAGGTGCAATAATACACAAAGTTGTTGCCTGACTTCTACCTATAAAAATCGAGAACTAAGAAATTTATGGCTATGACTAGTTTAACTTAAGAGGGTTTACTAACAAATATATCATTTAGAAGTCAAAGTTCTGGTAGTTTTAGAACCTTAAAATGTAATAATATGTAACAGAAATCCCAGACAAGAGTCTTCCATTGAGATTTACATTATCTGTTTACTCAAACTTGTGATTCTGCCCAGTGGCACATATGCATGCATTATATCTGATAATTAAGCCTTTAATTAACATTGGTAATACTAATTGCAAGTAAATAGATATGGTATCAGTCTGTAAATACTGTTTTTTACTAACTTTGTTAATATCTAATTTACTTGATTGAGTTATCTTGCTAAGCACTAATATAATGCTTTAGTACACTTTCAATTACAGTCTATTAATAGTAGTTCAATTACTTTTATATTGCTTGTGTAATTTAGAAGAACTAAATAGCAACAACATTTACATTTTATCTTTTTACAGCCTATTAATGTTCTTAAAATATTTAAATGCAAAAAATACTAATGAATTGTCTTACTTGTGGTGTAATCTGTGAAATACTCATTAATAGGAGCTAAATAGAAAAAGGAACAATCCTACAAATAAAGGAACAAAAAATAACAACAAAACAACAACAAAAAGATGAAAAAGGATACCTCAGTGTTCAGTCAAATTCTGCAAGTTATTTGAAATAAGACATTTGTCATCTCTATCAAAACAGTTTTAATGGGGAAAAAACTAATTAAATATATAACACATACTCAAAGTAATGGCTTGCACCAGAATTTTCATGCACGCAATACTCTCTTACCATAGATTAAATCTAAAGGCCAGAAACTTAACAGTGAAAGGTATTTTTCACTCCCTCCATTCACTAAGAGGGAAATGAACTGCAAGAGAAATCCCTTTTGGCACAAGTACTCATAAATACAGCTTCTCTAGTGATTTGGAGCTGAATGAGGTCCACCACAACCTGAGACCTGTTACAGTCCAACCACTAAAACACTGAAAGCTATTCATGTGGGACAAAGCAAGCAGCCTCTGGCACACAGCACAAAATAGCCAAGTGTGAATATTTGTTGCAGAGCTATTCAGACACCTGAGCTTGTCTAGAGCATCTATTCCCTCTGCACTTGCTTTTAGCATTTTTAATTTTCTGGATATCCGTGAACAGCCTCAAGCAAATGTAGACAAAGATAAAACAACTTCCTGGCTTTTATTTTCTTGCCATGAACCATTTCTCAACTGATTTGTGAATGGAAATTCCATTACTATCCAAGTGAATTCTGCCACATGCTTACAAACAAAATGACTTTATATTGTTTTCCATCAGTGTCTTATCAATCATAGACATAAAGATTGTAATAATAAGGTATATATAGCTATAAGGCACTACTCAAACTGCAGTAACACTTAGAAAAGATATTCACTATATTCACCTCTAATCCCATGACAGTGCAGCATTCAAAACAATCCCTGCATTTACCCCCTGCAACACAAAATTTCTGTTTCTGTATTAGAAAAGAGATGTATTTCTAGTAGTTTTGTTGTGCAAATCTGATTATTAAAAGTGATTTATTGTTTTCTTAGCTTGTTTAAAAGAAAAAAAGAACATATGAGGAGGGAGGTTGGGGGCTGGGTTTTTATCATCAGCTAAAAGCCATCATAAGTACATTTGATCCAGAATTTTTTCTCTTTTAAATTTGTTTTGTTGCTTTATATTTTTTCCATGTTTGAAAGAAATTATATCAAACATCTTAGGAGAGGAAAAGCTGCCCTGATATTCTATGCCATCATAAAGGCTAGCCTGTGGAATGGCTGCCAGCCCCTTAAAATATGTTAGAGTGCTCATTTGCAGTGTCCAGTAGCGTTGCTGAGAAGAGAAAGGATGGTACAGTAACCAAAAGAGACCTCTAACAAAGCATTCAAGGCTTGCTGGGATAGATACAACAAAAAAGCAAATGTGCACATAAATGTTTTGATTTGGTTGGGTTTTGGTTTGTTTTATTTGTTTTATTTTTGGTTTGCTTTGGTTTTCATCTCTTGATCATTTGTTTGAACAAACTCCTTACTAGGATATAGAGATGATTGTCTGAACACTGGTGAGGTATCTTACTGTACAACAGATTCACCAGTCCATTCTCAAAGGAACTTCAAAAGGTAGGGACAATCATTAATATAGTGAAATTATGTATATTTATATATTTATTTTAAGGTATTGTAACTACCATTCCCAAGTTGAATTATTTTCTTTTATTTGTGTCCAGTGTAAGTCCATTTTTCCTCATGCTAAAGCTCTGTCACAGAGAAAACTGGCTTAAAAATATTAAAAAAAACCCCACCTGTGTTACCTGAGCTGGCAATAATAAGATTAAGAATGGAGAGTTTCAGTTTATTATCCCTGAAAAAGCTGTATGCACATAAAAAGATACACACAGACACCTGCTGTGAATTTTTGCATTAATAACACAGTATACTTATGTAAATCACACAAGGACTTAGTACTACATGAAGTCTTAGAGTTCTGTTTATTTCCAATGATGGTTCCAAAAATGGGATATAAAATAATTCATCTTGCTATAATACAATGGCAACTGGTTTTCAAACATGACTTTGATCCACCTAGTCAAGTATTGTGGAGCTTCTGTCAAGCATGAACCAGAAATTAATCTTTGTGACTTGTGTATATACTGATTTATGGAGAAGAAAAGAATCAATGCTGCGTATATGGAATATTTCACATATTCTCAGTTTTCAGGTGAGCCATTTGCATGAGAAAATTTGAGTTCTACTGTTTCACTCTTTTCCACCTGCCAAACAATCAGTGTACTTTATAGAAGAATGGCCTACATTAAGAAAGCAGACAGGGTGAGAAAGGAGGTGACTAGGGTCCCTGACCTTACTGTCTTTAAGAAACTGCACTTATTTGTGATTTAATACCAAATTTGCTTATTTGGTCATAATCGATGTTACATAAGAATTCTTCTTTAACCCAAGTAATACAGATTCCACTGAAACCATGATGAGCATGTAGCAAATTGCAATCAAAGTACCTGAAAGGAGGTTGCAGGGAGGTGGGGGTGAGTATAATTTCTCAAATAACAAATGGTAGGACAAGAAGAAATGGCCATGAATTCTATGTTTTAGTGTTTTAGATTTGGATTAGACATTAAGACAAAGATCTTCACTGAAAGGGTAGTCAAGCCTTGGAACAGACTGCCCATGGAATGGTTGAGTCACCAACCCTAGGGAGGTGTAAAAGATGGTAGACATGGCCCTGAGGGATATGGTTTAATGATGGGCTTGGCAGTACTGGGTTTACAGTTGGACTTGGTGAGCTTAAAGTCTTTTCCAACCTAAATTTTTATTTCCAACCTCAATTTTTATGATTCTATGACACTGGGTATCCCAAGTCACCGTGAAGGAGTATGTGGGTTGAAGTCAATTAAAGCCTGTTGCCCTGTCTGAAAATACTTTATTGATTGTGCGATTTCTTTTGTGTAATTGTGTATAACAATTTTGGTTTAGCCACATATTCACACTCCTCTTGGGTGTGTGCTGACTTTGGATGACATAATTACACCACCAGATGATCCATTCAGCTGTGATATAGTCCATTAATCCACTCAATTGACAAAAGCCTCTGAAGGGATATTCCGAACAGCAAATTGCTAAATGTTTTTACATTATCCCATATAGATCTATTTGCACTTAAAAATTATATTTGATTGGCTTGACTTTCTTATCCTTTAAGATCTTTTGAAATGGTTACTGTAATGGTTAATAGTAATTTTAGTACTTGTCTCCAAACTTAGTTTCCACTTTCTTGTAATTCTATGTAATTTCCATATTCTTGTAAATGTGGAATATTTATATTTAGAAATATTTTATATTTAGCCTTTTCTATTAAAAATAAATTTAAGACAATAACACATTTTAAACATTTTTAACAAGTTACATTTTCTTATTAGACTGATTTTTGACACTTAATTCAATAAACTTCAGTATGCAGCAAACAGTATTTTTCAAGAAGAAAAGATACTTTAAAGAAAATGTATTAGAGCAACATATTTGGTGTTAGTGTTTTGTAGAGATTGTAAAACTAAAGTAAATGGAAATCATAAATGCATATTTTTGAAGAACAAATAGCTCAGTCTAATCACATACATAAAATTAATGAAGCATTATAATTTCTTCTCTAGAATTTGCTATAATACCTAGTATAAAGATTCTAAGCTGTTATCCTTCCATGGGAAATTACAGTCATTATCTGGGACTAAAGAAAATCTGATAATAGGTCAATTCATAGTTTTGGGATATCACTAGAATTAGATTCAGCAAAGAAATTTGTGTTGGGTTAAAAAACCGAGTAAATCCAAAGAAAGATAAATACAATTGTTGATTTAAGCTTTAAGTACTAATACATTAAAAAACCCAAATAAAAGCAATAAAAACAACAATAAAGAATTTTAAGAGGAGAAAGACTATTCAGTGGCAACCACTGAGAACTGTTGTCTTTGTGTCATATTTTTCTCTGTGGGAAGTAGTGCATTGTAAAGTGGATGTTTATTCCAGTGCATAATCTCTGATTAGAACTTAATGGTTCATTAATGAATTATTTTATTTTTATTTTTCAAAATACCTTTTTCAGACCTCATTGACTGGACAAGGAGGAACATCTGAGCTGAATTTTAATAAGTCTCTTAATGTAAGAGAAAACCTTTTGGACAATTATGGTAGAATAATAATCCTGAAGATGTGATCAAGAATGTAAATTAAAACATAAGAATCTAAAAGAGAAAAATTTGGTCTGTCATTTCCCAAGTACTTTAATGCTGCAGTTTCAAACATACTAAGGGTATATGCATCTTTTCCTGGAAAGCCTGAAAGACCTCAAACTGGAAATCTCGAAAGGTAAAAACTTTGCCATTGTTGCAATTCAGTTCTAAATAAAAAACTTACATGTCATTTAGTCTAAAATCATGACAGATATTCACCTTCAACAAGAGGTGGCAAAAGACACTATTTTCCCCAGGCTTCTTCATCCTGGAAAAAGGAGCACATGATTGTTCACACAAGTCATGCATGAAGGCATCCTTGGAAGACATTGTTTTTCTCTGTTTCTACAGAACAATCAGATCACACATGAATCTTCCATAGTTAAGCCTTTTTGCAGGAAAGAGACAAGTATACTATTTTTTTTCCCTATGTGAGAGGTTTTGAAAACCCTAAAACTAGAAATATTTTGAAGTATGTAAAGAAGATAAACATTTTTTCTTTTCTTAGAATGGGCTACTTTCAATTGACCATTATTTAAACAAATGTAACTTTATCAAGAATTACAGTAGTTGTTTACAGGGGAAATATTGAAAATAGTCAAGGATAGAACAAATAAAAGCTTCTCTTTCCCTCCTGTGAATGTTGAGAACCACAATGAGGTCTCCTGTTAAACTCCTCCAGGCTGAACAAACAAGTAAGGTTAAGTTGCACAGTTGAATCATGTCAGAGCACACCCTAAACACAGGTGACTAAAGCCCAAGGTGGGGCTGGAAATGTGGGAGTACAAAGGGCCTTAGAGAGGAGAATATTTATAGGGAATTGGAGTCTCTTGGTCCTTCAATTAGAAAATTTCAGTCTAGAAGGCTTTAAAAAGTCTGATTAGGCTTCTACTGCAGTTTTATCTGTTTGTTTTGTGCATAATCTTTGCAGTTAGTTTTTCTGGTGCTAACTAAAGTTCTTTTTCTGTTTCTTAATATCTTTTTTAAGTGCTTGTTGAAGAATTTGAATACCAAATCACTAAAAGAGTAAATGTTTCATCATTTATGGGTTGTCATGTTGTATGAGCAATCAGGCTATATTCTTATATTTAATGAATTATAAATTTGCTGCCAGGAAAAAGTAATCACCTGTGAAATGAAGGTATTTTCAATTGCACCTGAAATATGTATACAGAGGATACATAATACATAATTTTAATATTTTAGCAGCATGTATCATGTCATTTAGTCACTTCTTCCCAAAATACATTGGTGGTCCAGGCATAAAAGGTGGAACTAACCGTTTTCATTTTGTCTGGGTTTGATGGGCAGAGGAGCAAATTTCAAGAGTTAGTTAAAATTGAAGCTTTCATGTTACAGAAATGTCAATGTTGCACACATAACTTTCAATAAAAGCAAAACTTTTTCTTCAGAATTATCTAAGGTTATTTTAAGCAGCTTCCTAATTGGAATGATGACTATCAGTCTTTTCTAATTATGTTTATATACTTAATTTAGCTGCTGACAATAAATGATAAGACACAAGTTTAGAACTAACTTCAAACAGTCAAGATTTCAGTAGTTTCAGGCATAAGGGTACCACATGGAATCAGAGCAGAACTTTATCATGCTCTGTATTATGTTTTATGAATTGTAGTGCCAGCCTATGTAATTTCTTGTCGTAAGGAAGTCATTCATTACCTTTACCATACCAGCCTAAGTGGGTTTTATGTGTCATGAAATCATATAGAGTAAGAATGTTGGTACTGCTCCTATTTGCTCTGAGATCCTGAACACCTAAACACTGTGTTTTAGATTTTTTTCACTTATATCCATGTTCTGCAACAGTATCTGGGAAATGGTTTGCTTCTGTCATTTATGCTGCCACTTATATTTCATTGTGCTGAAGGGTTTTTACAAAAGCTGCCTTTTACTGAAATTCATGTAGCACCTGCTGTTTAAATTCCTTTGCTCTCCATCACTGTCTTCAAAACTGCTTTTTTCTTTTGTTTTTTGTTTTGTTTTTTTTCCCACAGCACTGAATGGGACTTTCCAGCATCATGAGAATAAATATTTTTGTGTGTCTAGTATTTGAAAGTCAGGTAGTATTTGGCATTTATGACATATAAAAATGATTGTTTCATAGAATTCCTGCATCATCTTCCCACATTGCTTTCTGAGGATGGGGAAAAAAAAAAAAAAAAAGCCACTACATATTTTTCTTTTCACAGTCAGATATAGTTTGTGATCTTAAAAAAGTTTCTGTCACCAGACTATCAGATTTGTGTCCTCTGCGGCAAAAATACATTTTTTCTGTCAGCAAACACATCTTACTTGCTTTTTACCCACTGTAATTATTTACTCAAAATTGAACTCAATAACTTACAAAAACCTGGTTCTTGCAGTTGTATATCAGGAGTTGAAAATGGTGTACATTCACATAAAACTTACCATTTGCCATAAAAATATATTAAAAAATATATTAATTTAGGGAAGCACAAGAGTAAATACAAAATATCCACAACAAAATTAATACAAAGTGAATATTCAAGTGTGAATGTAAGTTCTATGTATATTTTACATACACTGTATGTAAAATACTATGATTTTAAATATGGGAGCATTAATATAGTAGCATATTCCAATCTCTGTATGAAATACAAATTTTAAAAATCTTATCACAATGGATTTTTGCTAATAAAGGTAAAAGAAGAAGAAATTCACATTCTGCATTTTTTCACAAAATAGCCAACCTCTTTGAGCTCTATTTCACATCTATTTTCTGTTCCTGACATCTGGGAAGCTCACTCTCTACAAATGTGTAAAAAGAAAAGAGAAAGAATTTTCTGTTCTCATCCCACACCAGCTAGTACAAATGGTCCATCCCAAACTGAGGGAGAAAGAGGAACTATACATAATTATTTCCTCACTATTTCCTATTTCCTGGAACCAGGAAAATAGGCACAGCAAGTTTCACTACAAAAGGTATTATTATTCATCAAATTCTTTTTTTTTCTTTTTTTTTTTTTTTTCCATTAGGCTATTTTATAAGCCTAGTTAACACCTACAGTGAAATACAGTACAAGAATAAATCTGCCAGAAACAGTATTGGTAAAAAGTGAAGCTGAGAAGAGAATCCGAATATTAATCTGATTTCAAACACAAAAAACCCAACCAACCAACCAGAAAAAAAATAAATCTAAAAATACAGTATTTTGGCCAAAGGAGACCTCATATATTGAACAAATTCCACTCCCTCCTTTGTCTTCTCTGACCAGCTTCATGCCAAAGTTATTTAAAGCACAGAAAGTTTTGTTCTATCAGCAAATGAACATATGTTTTGAAGAAAGGAACATTGCCAGCCTTCCATACATGGCATTTAGCTATTACCACATGCTAAAAGTAACAGCAGCAGGCACGTTGCTAAAAGCAGTCCCATAAAACAGTTCAAACACTGTTTCAGACATCATCTCAAATGCTTTTCAGTTTATTAGCAGCTGGTGTATGGTGGCAATCTGCCCCATCTTTTCTAGAGAGAACTAATAATTTCCAAGTGAACTTTCAGAGATATGTGATTTCGAGGATTAATATTTATTTTCAACACTAATAACTTTAATTAAAATCTGGAAACAGATCCAGTATAACTTAGCTAGAAGACTTCACCTGAGGACATTTAGCTATGTGATTGTTTTCACCTTTTATCTGGATTTGTAATGCAAATCTACCTGGAAGTCATTGATTAAAAATAGTAACTTTTCCCAGTTATGTCATCCAAATAAAGGCTCAAGTTCCCCCTTTGCTTCCATACCTTTTTCAGTTTCTTTGGTCAATAGATTTTTATATTTTTTTTTAATATTTTTAAATTTTTTTTACTAGATACTGATAGTTTTTGATAGTTCTCTATCAAAGCTCATTTCTTGTTATCTCTATACTTTCAGTCTCATGGATTATTTCCTCAAAAGACTCTTGGATGTGTTTTCCTTGTTTGTTTGCTGCTCTTACTATGTGTCCTGGTTTAAACTGAGATAATTTACTCTCAGTAGCTGTTACAGGGCTGTGTTTTGGATTTGGAATGAGAATGGTGCTGGTAACACACTGATGTCTTGGGTTTTGCTAAATCATGTTTCTCCTAAGACAAGGATGCTTTGTCTTTGTCTCGTGCTCTGCCATTGAGGAGCTATGCAAAGGAAACTGGGAGGGAGTGTAGCTGGGAGAGGTGATCCAAAGTGTCCAAAGGGATATTTTACACCACTGAACATCATGCCTGGTATATAAACTGGGGGGAGTTACCTGGAAGAGGAGCTGATCTGGGTTCAGGTAGGAGTGTCTGGAGTCAGTCAGTGGGTGAGCAATAGCATCATGCATCACTTGCTTGTTTCCATTTTATTATCATTAATATTATCATCATCATTTACCATTGTTACTATGTTGTACTTAATTTTCAGTTTTCAGTTATTAAACTGTTCTTATCTTAACATACAAGTTTTATTCTGATTCTCCTCTCCATTTGAGAGGTTGCTGAGGAACCGGCTTTGTGGTGTTTAACTTTCAGCTGGGCTTCAAACCATGACATGAGGTCCTGTTAATTCTAAGGACATTTGTTTCAGGTGTACAAGCAGATAGGAAATATGACTAAGCATAGCTCAAGCACACTTGAATGGACTATGCAGTATCATATAAAGGGGTATATAACACAAAAGATGTCAAATAATGGTAATGTCACAGGCAGAATAGAAGTGAGCCTTCATCTCTCTGAAGTACATATTTTCTATTTTTATTTTTTTTAAGTAGTTGATGCATGTTAGATGCTGAGATATTTGTATATAAACAAATGAGGAAAGCCTGTGGAGATTTATAAAAACTTTGGGGCCTTTGTTCTAGTCTATGGACTCATGTTCATTTATTTACTCCAACCAATTATTTTTACGAGTTCACAAGGGAATGACAGACCAGTTCCTTAACAACTGTAAATGGCGTAGTTACCTTATAGTTTCAAAAGAATGTTTCATTCTATTTAAATGCTCTGAATTCCAACATCAACATTTGACATAATCTCTAATTTGTTACCTATGACGTATGAAGATAACTGACTTCTTCTTTACAGGAATTGTATGCAGAAATTTTTAAATATAATAAAGAAATGAAAAGTTTACTTTTTAATATATCTAATAGATCGAATATTTGAGTCTTCTCCCTGCATCTTTCATATTTCCTCTCTTATGGTACCAAATTAGGATTATTTTTTTCTTTTTCTTTATTTTCAGGTATCCTTCATTTTCTCAACAAACTGCAAAATCTTATTACATAAAATCAATTCTTATTAATAGATTTGTTAATTTGTTATATGGTATGATTCTATCAATCCAGTAACCTGACATAGTCTACTTCTTTCATAATTTTACTGTCCCATTTTAACAAAAATCTGAAGTGTGGTCAGCTAAATGCACTTGGCTGCACAAATCTATATTGCTTTTCTAGGAGACATTACATGGAGTTATTTACACATTTTATCTGCCCTAAATGTGTGTGACATCAGTGGAAATATCTTGTGTATCCATATGGTTTAATTTGTTACCAAACTAAATTATACTAATGGATTTGACTAGGTCAGCCACAGAACATTGAAGCCTGTCTACACTTTAAAACCCTTCAAAACTCAGCAGGCAGTTCACCTGAATAGTGTCTCCTCTTCAGCACTGCAGATTACAGTGACTATTAGCAGATTTGACCATGAAGAAGATCCTTAAAGGTAACACAAGAGAAGTTTATGCCCAGGCAATGGGCTTCAGCTTCAACTTCTATTGCAGTCATCTCTCAATTAGTAAAGTAGAATTTTTGGGTTTTTTCCCTATGTTTTACCCTCTGACCTCGATATGGAGTCAGGTTATTTTCTATCACTTGAATGTATAAGGAAGAAAACTTACTGTATCACTATGGAGCATTAAGATGGAATTTCATGTGTCAAGCTTTCTTTCATTCATGTTTATTTAATGTCCACATTATACATTTTTCACTTTAACTTAGGGTTAAACAAGCAAAAGCAGGAAAACTTAAGCTAAATGAGTTTTAGCTTTTCTTCAAAGACAAAAATGCAGCAGCACTGTGCTGCTATTTCAGACTTTTCAGTTTTTATCTGGCCATGTCTAGATACTCCCTCTGGAGACATTTACACCACAACATCATCTCAGTCCACATCCCTAAATGATCAGCTTTAAAAGAGCATGATAGGCTACTCCCTATAATGTAGACATTTGTAACAGATGGAAAGAATTTCTCCCTAGATATGTCTGTTACCTCTCCCTTGAGTAGAATGGGAGTCTATGATAATTATTTCAAATATAGGTATCTGTTTAAGTGTGGCAAATTCCAGAAAAAAATCAGATTTTACATCACTTTTTTGGATGGGTATGAAATAACAAAACAACACTCCTTATAATAAAAACAGCCAAGAGGATACTGCTTTCTTCTGATTGAGTTACTTGTGTTTGTGCTGTAATTCACTAAACAAAGAAAATAGCTACATGATGTATTATTTCAAAACTAAAGCATATACAAGTAAAGACAGCAACTATGAAATAGGAGTCTATTTAAGCAGAATGGTTGACATGGAGATATATGTAAAACATTTCTGACATTAATTGTACCCAGTAACAACCTTCAAGATCAAGCAGACATTGATATTCACAGAGCACATTCACTGCAGCCACAGAACCTTCACAGAAGCTCATCTGGTAACAGAAATAGAAATGGAAAATAATGACCTGCCTGAATTTACAGGAGAACGCCTGTGGAATAATTTTCTTTTATACATCAACATATTGACACTGATATTTAAACAGGATGATCCGTCTCACTCTCTAAAATGACCTACTGATTTTAGAAAAGTTATAAAGAAACAATTACTACATTTTGTCTTTGGAAGAGGTCAGATGGCAAGACAGCAGTATTCCCTGAACTAAGGCAGCTGTTTCTTTCTTTCTTTCAGAAGAGAAAGAAAATAGAGAATATACATCTACTGTGGGTTGACTTTGTCTAGACATCAGGTGTCCACCAAGCTGCTCTAGCACTTCCCTTTCCAGTGGGACAGGAGAGAGAAAATAAGATGGAAAACAACTTGTAGGTTGAGACAAGGCAGTTTATGAAGAAAAAGAAAAAAAAAAGAAAAAAAAAGGAATAAAAAAAAGTGAAAGTTCATATAAGCAATCTCTGCTTCTCATTAGCAAACAATGTTCAGCCACTTCCCAGGAAGCAGGGCTTCAGCACACATAGCAGTTGCTCAGGAAGAAAAATATTGTAGAATAAAAAATACACCCCATTCTTCCTCCCTCCCTTAGATTTTATATCTGAGTTGATGTCATACGGTGTGGATTACCCCTTTGGTTAATTTGAGTCAGCTGGTCTGGCTGTGTGCCCTCGCAGGACCTTGCCCATAGCCAGCCCCTTGATGGGGCAATGTTGATGCTGCTGCACCAGCGCTGCTCAGCAGTACCCAAAGCACAGAGGTGTTACCAGCACATTTCCTGCTACCACTGAAAGATCAGCACTCTGAGGGCTGCTAAGGGAAAATGAGCTCCCTCCCAGCCAGACCCAACACAACACAATATCTAGTAACAGCTACTGTGTCTGTACAACTAAACAGCATATGTAAAATCAAGCATTTTTCAGGGATTTTGTTAATTCTAAAAATTTAAAAAATGCCTTTTGGAGGCTTGGGGTGGTAATGTCTTTCCTGAATTTTCTGTTATTTCAGTATATTCCTCAGGAAAGGTGAATTTCATTCTTGCATAAATAAATGTTCCAAAAGCCAAAGCATGGATCTACTCCTCATAAATAATTCTGGAAAATCTAGTTTTGCTTTATTACAGGGCATTCCTCTGAGTTTTAGTTTAAATATATTTTTGTCTTTTATGTTCATTTGCTTGTTTGCTACGTAGTCTGGAGAAATAGTTACAAATATTGCTTATCTCTTCTAAGCTTGTTTCAGCTCCCTCCTATTTTCTCATTGCATGTATTTGTAAGAGTCTGCTATAATTAGATATGGACTAGAGGATGGTTCTGAAAAGCTTAACACTCCAGGCAAGGAAAGCGTTTCAAAACAATAAGAGGTTACTGCATAAAAATCTGCTTTTACCTATACAAGAGAAAACTGCCACATTCTAACAAGGTTTTTTCAACTTCTGAAAAATTTCTTTCAACTAAGTGTACTTTAAAGTTTTAGATAACTTTTATTATTAGAAAACAAAAGTAAAATATTCTCAATCATTATAGAAACATTTAAGCTACATGCAGAATTTGATTTTTAAAATAATCTCAAATGATATCTAGATTTTCTTTCTTCAAATATAGTAATTACCTTGAAGCAAATAAGACTGTTCTTTCAGAAATGCTAGATTTATGCTATAGTAAGAGCTGGGATGCCTGCCTCCCCTTCTGTGGGACTGGGGGAAAAAAGACAAGATAACAGTCCTAGGTATTAGGCAAATTGGCAGTATTGTTAATTTTCTTTCTTTTCCTAAGTGTGTACACAACATTTCTTTGTTTCCAATATAGGTCTGCATCTCTTCAGGAATATTGCAATGAAACCAGTCCACAGAATAGGCTCAGATATTGGCCCAGGTCATGCTCCCTGATTTTGTACATGATTTTGTATGGGCTAACCAGCATTTTCCCTAGTAATTTCAAAGCCTGGTCTAGTGGGACAGCTCACCATCCATCAGCACAGGGAAAGCAGAGCTGTTATTTCATATCTTGACTCTGTATGTGGCTTTGGCTTAATGTTTCTAAGAAAAATACCACAGAAGGCTTACTCAAGGAGTGCCTTCCAGAAAAGGTGTGATGGAACATTTGCCCTGTGGGGTCTCATCATCCTGACAGGCTCCTCAGCACAAAACCAGATAGCTAGAATGCTTCCAGGTGTGTAGATGCAGCTTGAATGTAGAGGTAAAAAAACTTTTGGTGGAATAGAAGAGTACTAATATCACTTAAACAATCATTAATACTATTCGCTAGTGTTACCAGCAGTAATAAACTAAAAAAATCTTCAAAAATAATGAGTGCCAAAAAAAATTTCTAAAATTGTCTATTCAAATGCAGTAAAAAAATGAAGTCAAAAGTTACATTATTAAAGATTAACTTCAGAGGTATTTAGAGGTATAATGATGACTACTAAGGGCAAGTATTCAAACAATTTCCATAATTACGATATTCTAAGAATTCTCCTGTTTACATCATACTTGATGTTAATCTATATTACCAAGACTTCTTATAGAAAAAAAACCCAACAAACTAGTTTCACTAAATTGTTTGAGGGTCTATGGCTTTTCCTTAATTGCCTCTTTAACCATATATCTCCATATAGCAAGCACAAATCTACTCATGAACTTCAAACTATTCTTCTTTTAGCATAAATGGAATTTTGCTGAATTGAATAAGATTCTTGAATCTTATTTTAATGCCTATAATTTCTTGGTTGAATTCACTTAGTTATAAGAACCATTAAATTTTTGTTAGAGGTTTCTGAAGGTAAATAAGAAAGCAGCTGAGGACAACTCCCAGATAATAGTGATAAATTACATAATATTCTCAATGAAAGGAATTTTTATTTTTTAATCCTTTTAACTGATTATAGAAAAATAATACCTATAATTCCATGCATAAAACAGTATTTTCAAATATCTTTGGTTTTAATGCTAAAAAATAGAAAATTAATGCTTAACTTTTAGTATATAAGTAATTAGCAACAGCAATTGAGAATTACAATTTAAAATCAGGTCAGATACTCCACTGATCAACATGTTAATGTTTTATAATCTTCATTACATCAAAATACAGCTTGACTTCATGTCACTGCTTAGAGAACAAATTCTTTTAAATCACTTTTTGAAAATCTCAAGTCAAAGTAACCATCTGCAAATTTCAGAATGCAATCATTCTACTTGTGTAACTAAGCTTATATAATGCATAAATTATTATGGGGTTGTGGGGATTTTCTGGTGCTCCTTTTAAAATATTATTAAATATAAGGTGTTGTTTTCTAGTTCTTGACTATATTATCTTATTTTAAAATATTTCACAGCAAAGAATCAAAATAAACTTTACCTATTCTATCAAATATATAAGTGTATGTCAAGCCTTTTTTTATTTATAAATATGTAAAAAGTAATGTATATAAATTGCATTTAGCAGACACAACTGATAGACATCTGCATTTTCATTTGATAGTCATTGAGATGATTCTTTTCCTGACTATCTCCATAATTAGTATTTGATGAAAAGTGCAAAGAAAGTAGGATGAACCTGTGAAGCTGTGCAGAACTGTGTAGAACTTATTTCTCCACTAGAAGTCTGATTGTAGCATTATTCTCAAAGTTATAGATATATTCTTTCATTTTTTTTACTTTTTCCTGAAGAAAAGGTCTCTATCATTTCTCTTTTTTTATATATGTACTAGAAAAATGAAAGCTTAATTCTTTTCAGCCATTCCTTATGATTATTAAGAAATGCCCCTGTCCAAAATAAGGTGAGATCATATGCTCAAGTCAATAATGCAGACTTTATTTAACAGTAAATGTGACAAGAGAGAAAAATAGGAAAGAGGCAGGGGGGTGAGATGGGGAGAGAGAGAAAGATTAAGCAGAAGATAGTCACCACCACTGCACGGATCCTGTCCTCAAATCCTTCTTCAGCCTGCTCTCCTTAGTGGTGGCAGTCCCGGAGTCATTCTTCTGGAGATATTGCCCTTGTACAGCCCAAGTTTTGGGTATCCACAGAGCATAGATGCCATTGCCATAATTTGCGATGGCATGTGTATAAGCAGTTGTTTCCTTTCCCACAGATTTCCTCGGTGGGAATACTCGTTTGGGTGCATTAAATAGGAGGATATCCAGATCAGTCTTGGAGGGCCTCAAATTAGCACCTTTCTGTCACAAATTTCTCCCTTTTATGCTTTCCTCAAATTACCACTTCAGTGATTAAGCTTACAGCAAGTTCCTTCTGTGGCCTTGACAGTGTTTTGAGATAGACAAGTGCGTCTCTAAGTTCTTATACCTTTACCAGTTGAGGAAGATAATATAAATTTTCATTTGTGAAGCATACTTTAAAATGTGCTGCAGATGAGACAAAAAATTTCCAGTCTTAGAGGGTAAGAGGATAGCAAACAAAACACAAGCAAATAAACCAAAACTGAACCCCAGAAATATAAAAATCTTATGTGAAAGGGAAATATTTTATTTAAGGATTGCAATGGCAAAATGAAATAGACTAGATAGAGCACATGGATTGTAATAAATTTAGAAAGGTTACAGCTTGTTACAACCATGAGGTCATCAATGCTAACTAACTGGTAAAAAGTCTCAGGAATTACTGTGTTCTCTGTGAATGATTATTCTTACAAATAGTTCTTGGGTACTCAGCTTTTTGTGCAAAAATATGTTAGCTGTCAAAACTATCTAACCTAGATTGCATGTTGAACAATACCAATTCATCTTAAGCACAGTAAATATTTCTTTATATAAATATAACCATAAAATATAGTACTAAACCCCTTGGCTGATAATAAAAAATGAAATATCTTTCTCCTGTAAAATAAGGAACATATTTTAAAGAGTCACGGCTGGTCTGAACTAATTTTCTCCCTACAGCTGCAAATAGCATCTTTGTAGTCCTTCTATGCTGCCTGTCTTTGTTTCCAAAGTGCATACACTTTAATTTTCCATCGAAGTTCCAGATGAATATTCCTGTTTAGACAAGACAACCTTCTACGTTGCTTATTTGAATCCTAAAACTTTGAAGTTACTCTCTCTTTTGCAGCTTAGCTTAAATTTAAGGCTGAAGATTGTTGTCCTAGGGTATTGCATAGTCTAATATTTGAAGAACTGTTGTAAAATAAAGAGTAATGAATTCATACACCCTCTGGTAGAAGGAAATTTTTAGTCCAAATTTTATACATCTGGGAACTGTTTTGACAAGCAAGGGAAAAAATGTATTAGACCTTTTTTGCAAATGTTCTGAAAGCTAAAACCCTAGCTGACTGTATAATCAGATGTGACTCATAGAACACACTCGCAGTCAGATATTCCCCCAGGCCATTTTTATTTGGTTTCTCACTAAATGTGTACAAGCATTTAAACTTTCTGCTGAAATGTCTAGTTTTCCTATTCAATGACTAGAAAAATCCTTACATTTCAAATTGTCCTCAGGAGGCCATCAGAAGTCCCTAACACTGCACTGCCTATACAGTCAATGCACATATTTTGTAGGCACAAGAACAACTAAATTAGGTGACTAATTTAGTAACCTAGATGTAAGTTCAACAGTGTTAAAGAGCTTTTATTTCAGTATAATGCAAAAGATGATATATAAAAGGTTAAAATAAGAGATATTTTTCACTCTAATATTTTAATTAAGAAACACTCGGAAAGGAATTGTCTGAGTGATATAATTCCCTTTCCTGATGTCATGGTTTAAGAGTGGTGTTTTCCAATTTAATACTCCTGCTAAAACTGCATCACCACTCACTTCCTCTCTTATTCTAGTTGGAAGCACAAAAGGCAAAGGTCATGGGTTGAGATAAGAACAATTTTCTGGAAACAGCGGTTAGGTAAGAAAACAATCAATAATAACAAAAGCATTAATAACAAAAAGTAGAAGACAAATAAACACTTCACACAGAAATAAACCCAATAATAGGCAATAAGGGACAAATCAATCCACCAAGTTTCTACACAACAAGTAAGACCCTTCTCTTTAGAAGGTGGTATCTTCCCCCAACCCCAAGGATGTGATGTATTGAATAACATCTGAGGCCTGGGCACACCCCCTCAGCCACTTCCCTCTCAGCTTCTGCAAAAAATTAACCCTGTCCTGGCCAAAACCAGGACACTTGTATTTTTTTGAACCAAAAATTCTTCCATTGGTATAAATTTTAACTTTTGCTGAAAGGTAGAAACGTTGTTGGTGTCCGGAAGCCTTTTTTATGTTATTGGCTGATATTAATGAATCATGAAACTGCTCACTCTCTCCTCTTAAAAAGCAAGATGCATATTCTTGTGTTTCATGAAACCATCTAATTTAGCAGATAAAATTAGATTAATGAGAAATGAAGGTACAAACCATTTCCTAAGAGATATTTGTAATCTCATAGAATAATTTACATAGTTATTAAGTGTTTGGTTTATATAAATGTCAATGAAACTTTACAAGCAATCTGTTCTCAGAATGTTACCCTCTCAATTAAATAGAACCTGACTTGCTGTGTTCTGCAGGTCAGACAGAAAGTTCATATAAAGTTAAATTAAGGAAACTTCTAGGATCAAAATATCATTCCAATTCATACAATATTGATCATTTGTTAAGCGGGTAAGTTAACGTATATTATTAACAGTACAGCCTTTAAAAATTTTGAAAATGAAGTCATGTAAAATGCACAGGAAGTAGTTGTTGGACTTAACTAATGACTAAGTCTGGTACTTCAGAATTGTCTTCTGAATCAATAATTTTCTTTTTCAGGTGCATTTTATTATCTTGGTTACTTTGTAATCTAAAAATCATAGAGTTTCAAGATAATAAATATTCCTATCAGATTTAGAGACTAAAAAGCTAGTCACCATTTGTGATGGTTTTTATAACAACTTTAAATACTTGAAATCCCTTAGACACAAACACTCTACCCTTTAAACAAAACTGTCAGTCATGCAGTCAAACTTGAGCTGCAGAAGATATATATACATTCAGTATAAGAAGGTAGAATATGTTTAATGGGAATAAATAAGCAATTACACAGAAAAAAAAGAGAAGTAATTGGTATAAAAATGGATAGAGATTCTTTAAAAACAGCCTCATAACCCCATATTTCTGTAATCTTATCTGTGAAACATAAATCTTTTTACTGTGTTGTAATAATAGTGTGATTATACTGCTAATAATCATACTTTATCATGTTATAGAATCACAGAAACACTTAGGCTGGAAAAGACCTTTAGGATCATATCATTCAACCCTTAACCTGACACTGATATATCCAACTCTAAAACATCTCTCTAAGTGCAGTATCTACATATCTTTTAAATACTTCCAGGGAGTTGAATGTACCCAACTACTTCCCTGGGCAGCCTGTTTCAATGCTTGGCAATACTTTTTATGCAGAACTTTTTCTTAATTTCCTAAATCTCTCTGGCACAACTTGAGACTGTTTCCTCTTGTCCTATTACTTGATACCTGGGAGAAGAAACCAACCCTTTTCTCTCTACAATCTCCTTTCAGGTAGTTCTAAAGGGAAAAATGTTCTACCTTGAGCCTCTTTATCTGCAGATGAGGGCCCAGCTCCTTCAGTTGCTCTTTATAAGACTTGTACTCCAAGCCCTTCAGCAGCTCCATTGCACTTCTCTGGACACACTCTGTAACCTCAATATCTGTCTTGCAGTGTGAGGTCCACAACTGGACACAGGATTCAAGGTGTGGCCTCACCAGTGCCAAGTTCAGAGTGGCATTCTCTATGTTAATCCTGCTGGGCAAACAGTTTCTGATATAGGCCAGGTTACCACTGGCCCTTCTGGCCACCTGGAGCCTCTTCTGGCTCATGGAGACTCTGTTGGTTCATGTTCAGCCACTGTTGACCAGCACTCTCGGGTCTTTTTTTCCTCAGCAGCTTTCCAGCCACTCTTCCCCCAACCTAATAGTGATGCAGGGTCCTGTTGACACAAAGGCAGGACCTGGCACTTCACCTTTTCAAACCTCATACAGTTGGCCTTGGCCCATCAGGTTGTCCAGATCCCTCTGCAGAGCCTTCCTACTCTCCAGCAGACCCATGTTCCTGCCCAGTTTAGTTTCATCTGCAAAAATTACTGAAGGTGCACTCTTTCCCCTCATCCAGATCATTGATAAAATTATTGAACAGAGCTGGCCCCAATGCTGAACCCTGTGCAATACTGTGAGAAAGCAATGCTGAACCCTGTGCAATACCACTTGAGACTATGTGAGGCCAGCCTCTGCCTGCACCTTTAGAATTTCCTTTACGAATATTTAGGCTTTCAAACTCCCTTTGCCCTGTAGAGCTGTCTCCCAAGGAACCCTTTCAACAGTCCCCTACGCCCACCAATGCTTGCCTGACAGAAGTCAGAGGAGGAAATTCTGCTGGCACCCCTTCAAGAACTGAAAACTGTTATTTCATGATTGTTGCGCCAAAGAAAAGCCCCAGCCATCATATCACTCACAAGCCCTTCTGTGTTCACAAATAACAGTCCAGTACAGCATCTACCGTAGTTAGTTCAATCACCAGCTGTGTTAGGAAGTTATCTTCCACACATTCCAGGTATCACCCTGTTTTCTTTCCTCTGTATTCTCCTCTGTATTCTATTTCCATCTTAGGAATTGAAGTCTCCCTTGAGAACAAGGGCTAGTGATAATGAGACTTCTCCCAGCAACTCATTGACTGGGTTATGGCTCAGAATAAGGAATATTAACATAATTACTTAATTGTAAAACACATTAATAAACAGCTGGTACTAAGTTTTTAAGACAGTCAGTCATCACATGATATATCTATAAGGCTAGAAACAACTTAGGAAGTGGGACACGAAGCCAGGATTCCTTACTGTGCATGCATCTTCATTCTAAGGTCAGTCTGGTTTGAACTGGCCCTGGTTCGAACTCCTCCAACTAGCTCTGTGTAAAACAGATGTGCAAATTGGCTGTCCAAATCCCTGGATTCACCTGTTCAGCAATACAAACTTATCTATGTTTGTTTTTTCTGTAAACGTATCAGACCTAGATTTGATAATCTCTTCATGTAAAATTGAGCCAGAGACCTTGCTGGGATACATTTGACACTCTTTGAGATGTTTTCCTCTATTTTTACAACTCCATTGGGCTGTAACCCATTGTATAAGATGTTTTATGAACAAATAAGTTAAATGACATTCAGGGTTTAAAATGTGTTTCATAATATGCCTTTTTCATGACCTTTTAATAATGCAACAATGCTGATTTAAGTTCAAAATAATGTAGTATTTATTATTTATGCATGATAAGCATTAATAATTTATTAAATACACATTCTTTACAACATGCTGTAAACTATCTGAAATGGAAATGAAAAGCTTTTGATAAAGGGTTATTGCAGTTCATGTAAGAATTTACAGAGACCTCAAACACAGAAAATCTTCATGTTTAAAAAGATCAAAATTCTCTTCTACATGATGACTAAGTTATGGCAAAAAAAACATCACATATTCATAAGATTTAAATGTTGAAGCATGATTTGAATGTTTAAGCATGTTCCTAATGTCATTTTAGACACCAGGCAGAGTGTGGGTCTTATAAAGTTCTTATGTCTGGTCTGCCAGGACAGGGGAGCTATCTCAGATACTTGATGGGTCATGTATAAGTAGATATCTAAATTTATGCACTTAAATTTCTCCCTTAAAACCCTTACTTGGAGGTAGCTGAGTCTGAATAGAAATCCCTTTAAATAACTTTCTTTTGTCATTCTGTCTGTCCATCATGCAGCCTAAACTCTAGCTGATTGGCTGCACATTCTGCAGGGAAAATATGGTTTTCCATTGCTTAATCTTGAGTGGATGTATTAAATAGAATTTTTATTCTACGCGGTTTTAATAGCAGTGCAGCATAAACAGTAACATTTTAAAATTTTTAAATAAGAAAACAACTGTTATTCCATTTTGTGAAGATGTAGTGTTTGTATGTGTCCTTTGTGCTTTGATAGCAGCTCAGGTCCTCGAGAGTATTCAAATGACTTTCAGTTTAAATAAAGCATGTCTAGGCAGTTACTGGGATGTGATGTTTAAATTGCTATATTGTAATTGTCTAGCTCAGAACTAGCCAATTTCAGTTTTAGCTACCAGAGTTTTTTTAAATCTGGCTGAAGTTCGTCAGTAAGGAATAATGAAATAGATGAAAATAATTTTTGTTTTGTTTTCCATATTGACTGGAAAAATGCTGAAAAGTCAAAATCATTTCAGTTACATGCATAAATACATTTTGATATCTGTTTATTAAAAAAAAAAATCTCAGTTTATTTTAAAGACAGTCCCAAGATGCAAAATGTTTTGATCTATACAGAACCTGAATTTACTCCTGTATAATTATGCATTACAGCAAGGTGGGTATTATAGCAGGCTTATATTAGAATGTCTGTAACAAAATCACCATAATACCCTCTGATTGATACACTGCATTTTTTACAAAAAGTTTAAAATAAGGGTGCAGATAGCACTAATTCCTCTGTAAATTTTATAGTGACATACATGAGGCCAGGGAAAAATAATTATTCTTTTTCTTCTTCTTTGTTCTTTATTTCTCCTTCCCTTTTTTTTAACACGTTGTATTACCTTGAAGCCTAAGTCTTCGTGTTTATTAAAAATGGACAAACATTTTATAAATGTCTTTTTTTAACTTGTGTTCTGTATGGAATGGACTTAAATTTGTTCTGATGGCAAACAAAAAACCTTCACATTATAAGCTGATGGAACTCTTCTAGTATGAAGATACAGAAAAATTGGCAAAAAATAAAGCTATTTGCCCTATTTTTCAAGTACTTGCTGGTGGGCATGATCTTTGACTCATCCTGAGAGAATAAAGATGTCATGGAGGGTGCGGTTATTCAAAACTACTCTTGGGTTCTTTTTCTCACAGATGCATTAAAATTTCAGTTGCAGACTTAGCAACCTACTCTATTAAATTGTATATTATACTGGTTTTGGGTGGACGAGAGTTAATTTTATTCACAGCAGCCCATATGATTTTTGGTTTATGAGCAAAAGAGTTTTGATAACAGAAGGGTGTGTTGCCCATTGCTCAGCAGTGCTTGCACAGAGCCATGTCCTTTTCTGCTTGTCTGCTTCTCCCCACAAGTGAGGAGGCTCGTGGTGCAGAGGAACAGGGAGAAGACAGTGCCAAGATAGCTGAGCTCAACTTACTGAGGGATATTCCACAACCCGTGGTGTCATGGTCAGCATGTAATCTGGAGAAAGAAGAAGGGGAGACATTCAGATTTATGATGTTTGTGCTATCAAGTCACTGTTCTGTGTGATAAGACCCTGCCTTTCTGGAGAGGGCTCAACACCTGCCTGCCCATGGGAAGTGATGAATGAATTGCTTGTTTTGCTTTCCTTGTGTGTACAGGTTTTCTTTTACCTTTTGATCTCCCTTTAATTCAACCCATGAGATTTCTCACTTTTATCTTTCCAGTTGTCTCCCCCACCCCACAGAGGGGAAGCAAATAAAGCAGCTGTGTGGGCCTTAGATGCCTGCCTGGGCTAAACCACATCAATGGTTAAACCTTGCAAGGTATCAATGACAGCCCTCATTGCATACATGTAAATCTGCTTCTGGCATAGATATTGGTAGTGACATGAGTGGGAAAACTGCTGAGTGGCTAAATGCAAATTTTCCCTCAGTAATTCCACAAACTAATTCATGTGCTTATGTATGTGTACATAAAACAGTCTTTTACAGCCCTCATAATTTATTCTAAAATTTTAAATTGCTCTGTAAATATACATGCAATTTTTCCTGCCCAAAATATTGTAATAAGTGGTCTTATTTAAAAAAAAAAAAAAAAACACTACTTGAAAATGACCAGCCCAATATGAGATTTTTTGAAGTGAATTTTCACTAAGGGTACTACAAACTTTGGGTATACAAGTGTTTGAATTTGAATTTAAAATGTTCAAATGGAAATGCTTGCAATTTGTGTTAAGTGACTAGAGAAACCATCTATAATATTTGTGAACCTGTACTGTCCTAGTGGCTCAGTAGAAAATTGAAAAATAAGTATGTAGAAGTATATATATGAATAATATATAAAAAAGTAGAAAAATAAATATGAAGACTTTCCTTTAATTAATTAGCAGCCGCTAGATCAGGTTACCTAGTCTATAGTCAGCAGCTATTTTTGCCACTTTATTTAACTGAAAATCACATCGTCAGTGCATTTGATGGTTGATAAGACTAAGGGTATTAACAATGTGAAAAACAAAGGGCTAAACTTAATAAAAAGGCTAAATCAGACCAATGTTGGAAAAGGCTGGTGCTTAAGATCACCTGACTTGATGATACTGGCAGTCAGTAATTAGCCGAACAGCAGGTTTAAAAGTCGAATTAAGACGTACAGTTCTAACAATTCTGCAGACAACTTCATGCAAGAGCTTAAATTGAGAATCTCACATTTAGCTAATCTGTTTTCAAGAAAGACACATTGACTTTAGTATGAAGTGGGTATTTTGATATCTTATGATACTAATGCTTTTGGGTGCAAATTGATTTAGTTTGGGCTTAGTATGTACCTTAAGAATAATTAAACACTGTGTATTGTAGCTTTTGAAATGAATAGCCACAATATTCCTACACATCTTTTCTAAAGTCCACAAGATTTTGCCCTGTTTTTGCAAAGTTAATCAAAACAAAAGTTTTAAAATTTACCCTTTATCTTACACCCTTAAAATCAAAATATATTCAGTTATAACATCCCCAGTGATTAGAGCTGTACTATCCAGAGCATTCAGAGGGAAACAAATTAGGATATTTATTGTAACTGGTCTTTTCCCAACCACCCCATATAGTTCTTTGTGGCAACAGAGCTCCCTCCATTACCTATTCCGTAAAAATTCCTTTAGGTTATGACAAGTAAATAATGAGATATTTTCAAGTTTCAATTATTAAATTAAATGTTAATGTGTTCTAAACCTCCTGAAGATCTTAGTTTTTATTAATGTTTCATCTTCCTTAATAAAATTGTCAAAAACTTCATAGCAAGGAAGAAAAGATTTAATAAAATATTTTACACAAAAACCCTGCCAACAAGCAAAACAAAACAAAAAAATGGAATGCGAGAAGGAAAGATACTAATAGTAAAAACCATGGAGGTTTTTTACCTCAGCCCTCTAGCAATATAAGTGAGTAAAATTATCTAGCTCTGAAAATATACAGTCATTATTTTTTAATTTTATTTTCAGAATAAAGAACTTCCTTTAGATAAGACCAACTCTTTGAGCTAAATTGCTCTACCCATAATTTTTTTCCCGTATCATCATTTTTTAATTTAAACAATACAAATAAAATAAGAAGGAAAATCCTTTCACAGAGTTTTATTTCTGACATAGTTCAAACACCTTTAAAATACACAAACTGAAGCTTTTTTAGTTTTTTTTGTAAAATTTCTTTGTTGTTTTTTGTTTTGTTTTGTTTTTTGTAATTATAGTCAAACATCTGCTGTGAGAGATCAGCTAAATTCCAAAATTCAAACACTCTTGACTTTGGTCTGGAAGTGAAAAAGTCAGCATTAAAAAATATTACATTTTATTGTGAATAAAGTAAATGTTCACCCTTGTAGGTTTGGGGTTTTTTTACATTTTTGCATAATTTTCTGTGCTTCAAACACTTCACTTTATTCAAAAGCAAAATTTCTCCTATTTTAATATCATATCTATTGACATTTCAACTATATCAATACAAATCCAATTAATTTTATTTTTTTTTTCTAAGAGTAAGTAAGGATGTGTGAGACTATCTTTTTTACTTATTCCCTCTCTAGAATATAAAAACATGCCTGGAGAACTCAAGAACATTGTCAAAATCTCCACCTGCTTCTGGTTTTCTTTAGTCTATAAATAGTCCTTACATGATTAGTGCAAACTTTGTTTTCTAGTCTTTCCTTCCCACATAGTTTGGTCATGGGTGAAGACACGAGTCAAAGTGAAAGAGAATCCATTCCTATAAAGGGCTGTATCTGCTCTCTCAGCTTGGGAGCAAGCCAGTCTTTAATTGCATGCATCTGTCTGAGTTCTGATTTAATGTAGGTGCCTAACAATTTATTGCACAGATAAACTGTTTCTGTAATATTCACACTTCACCACCTTTACAGACGGGGTATCAAATTAAACATCCACAGGCAGTATTCACTGTAGTATTCCTTCTTCTAAGCACTTGAGATTTCAGCCTTGGTAATGTTTTTAAATTACTTAGTTTGGGGATCAATTTGATACTTAAGGAGAAGACTGTGCAAAATAAAAATACTTAGTGTAGGCTCATTCTGATATCGAAATGAATCATGCACATTATAACCCTTTCCAATCATTGTAACTATCAGTGTTAATAGGATAAGAAAATACCCCAATAATTAAGAGAAAAAGAATCTTGTAAGTGATGAGGGGTTGAGAATGGATTTCTGAGATTTCCTAGACTTCCAGAGGTCATATAGGAGTTAGTCAATAGGTTCCCCTGGGAAACTGTCCTCAGGGACGAGGGAGCACAAAAGAGCTGACAGATCTTTGAATATATTTTTCATAGAGTGCAAGATCTCTCAATCCCCAGGTGTAAGAAGCCAATAAACAGAGGCAAAAGATCAGCATAGATGAATAAAGGACTGTGGGTCAAACTAAAGCACAAGAAAGAAATGCACAGGCAGTGAAAGATACAGGGACAGATATGTTGAAATACCGGGAGAGGCTGATCAAGGAAGTTGTGAATGTCCTTTTATTGAAAGGGTTTAGCGTCAGGTTGGATGAGTCACTGAGTAAGATGATTTAGTTAAAGATGTACCTGCTTAATGCAGGGGGTTTGGGCTAGATGGCCTTAGATATTTCCTTCCACCACAAATTATTCTATGATTCTATGTATTCTAGCCACCCCAAACAGCTACATTTTGTGTCCCAAGATTCACCTATGTGACATGCACAGCTCAAAATTCTTTAGCAGATATCTCAAGGAATGAAAAACAATGTTGTTACATTAAAGCAACTGTCTACTTTAGTTTCATAAGTGTATTACTTTTAGCTTCAAATTTTCCAATATGTCTTTAGGTATGTTAACTCCCTTTTGCAGATTGATACTCTATGTATACATTATTTTTAATGATACACAGATCCACTCTCCACTTTCAGACAATGCCTCTCCTAAAATCCTTACTTTCTTATGGCTTTCTTTGTCCCTTTCCTATTTTTCAAGGAACATGGCTCTTAAAACAACTTTGTCAATCATCTAGGTTTAATCCTCTGCAATTGAGAGCATCTACATTTTAAAAACCCCAGTTAAGGTCAAACATAAATTTACACATGACCAATTTATACTCATTTATGCCTATTAATATTTGAAGCTATTGCTTTTATATTAATATTTTCTCCTTGTATTTGCAAAGAATAATCATATCAGCTAATAACTTCCATTAGGCTAAGCCAAAATCCCCACATACTTTCATGGAGTTTGGTGCCATGCCAGCTTAAACCACTCTAATTTGAGATTATCCTTTTTGCCTGTCCTGCTATCCTCAGTCATGTGTGCCAAGAGTACTAACTGCCTTTCAAGCTGTCAAACAATAAGCCAGTTCAGAGAACTAATTCAAAAGCAAACTAAATATAAATAAGGAAAAATTATATTTTGTGCTATTCTTGGGGATTTTTATGTCCCCTTCATGTCTCCTATGAAGTGGTTTTTTCCTAGTTCTGGTCCTTGTACTGCATCATCAGTGGATGCATGTGTATTCAGTACATGTCAGAACTTCAGAAATATAGAAATATGATAGAAAACCATAATAGAATATAGAAATACAATAGAAACTGAATTTATGGTTTTATAACATGTGATGTGATTGAAACTGCAAATTCCGTAATTGTCACTTTGAGATGGGTGTTCCCAAAATGTAACCCACTTTGAGTAAGGAAGCAAATGTGCTCCAGCTAGACATATGCATAAATATATAAGTATAATCCCACACATGCACTTTCAGAATTCTTATATAGTTACTTTATATTCATGCATGCAAGAGACCAGTGAATCCAGTAGAAAAATGTTGTGGCATAACCCTAGACAGTAACTACGAATGTGCTCACTTGCTTCCCCAGTAGAATGGGAAAGAGAAACAGAAAGAGGTAAAACCTATGGGTTAAGATAAGAACAGTTTAATAACTGAAATAAAGTAAAATGTAATGCTAATAATAATTATTTACAACAAAATGAGAGAGAAATAATATCCAAGGGAAAAAAAGAAAGGTGAAGCACAGTACAATTGCTCACCTCCTGCTCACTGACGCCCAGCCCAACTCTGAGCAGCAATCACTCCATCTTGGCCGGATGCCCTCAGTTTATATACTGGATATGAAGTCCTTTGGTCAGTTTAAGTCAGCCATCCTGGCTGTGCTTCCTCACAGCTTCTTGTGAATCTGCTTACTGGCAGAGCAAGGGAACCTGAGAAGTCCTTGGTTTAGGGTAAGCACTGCTTAGCAAGAATTCAAATATCAGTGTGTTATTGACATTAGTCTCGCCCTAAATCTACTATATTAGCTAGTAAGGAGAAATTTAACTCTAGTACAACTAAGCTAGGACAGAAGGATAGATCCAGAAAATTTAAAAACAACAGGAGGTTGTTTTTAAAAAAACAATTTATAAAAAATAATTTAAAAAAAAATTTTGTATTTAAAAAAATAATTTTGGGAGATTGAACTGAAGCAGAAGAAGGCATAAAGTGTACCTTGGTAAGCAGAGCAGAAAACAATGAAACGTAAATAAAACTTAAAAAAAAACTGCAATAAAACATCTCTTAACAGATGTTCAGAAAACCTATGGAGAATTAAAAAGGAAATAAAACCAAACCAAAATAAAACCCTCAAATCTCTCTGAATATATTTCAAGCACAAATTAACATAGTACTTTTATCTTTTTATTTTCTTGTGACAAACACCCAACATAGGACTCAACAGTTAATATCTTCATGAAAATTATATCATGTACCACCATAATGAAGGAAACTTGCAAGAAACTTAAAAATACTATAAAATAAAATATGAAGATGATCTTAAACATTTACCAATTATTCAGTTTCTTCCAGTCCTTCCAGACCAATAAACTTTTAGAGTGTTTTTAGAGCCTCTAACTAATGGTCAGTGTTTACTGTAAAAGTCTAAGCTGACAGAAGCAAAGCTAGACACCTATCACTCACACCACAAAGGTTATGGAAGAGTTTGAATCTTAAACATATTTGAAGTGTGTTACTCATTTTGTTTAATTCTGATGTTAATTAAAATAAATCACTGGAGAACATAGTAAATTTTCTTCTGTGATGTGTAAGTATGTGGTCTTTTTACATTGGAAATTTCTTTCTAAAAGCGGTACAAAAAGTGAGCCAGAGACCATCTCCTGAAATAGTGATGAATTTAAAATCTTGATTAGGCAATAAAAGTAGAAAAAAAAACAAAACAAAACAAACCCTGAGAATTTATTAGAAGCCCATTTTTGTTCCACTGCTTTTTTGATGAGTTAGGAGGAATGGATTCCTTGTATTGCTTTCCTTGAATGCATGGCTTTTGCTTTGGTTTTTTTTTTTCTCAACCCATGAGTTTTCCCACTCTGACTCTTCTGTTTCTCTCCCCCATCCTGCTGTGTGGTGAGTGAGCAAGCAGCCTTCTTGACCTTAGATGTCAGCTGGGACTAAACCACTACAGTATTATTTTTGACAGTGTATCTGATAAGCTCAATTTACTTAATAATATTACTTTAAAAAAGCAATATTACAAATAATTGTGGCCATAAAGTACAGTATGGAATAAATTTCTCTATAAAAATAATCTTTTAACTGGGCAGGTATTTTATTCTCTTGGTAACCAGTACACTACCCATATCACTGCAAAATCTGTATAGATTGTCTGTGTGTAGGGGGCTTTAAAAGAGGTAGAAATAAAAAGAAGGAGTTGTGAGAGAATTGATATTCTTACAGAATTTCATTCAAATAAACCTAAATTTATGAGCACAGCTAAGTGAAATCTGGCTTCAGGAGTGAAAAAACCCTGAGCATTCTGTTGTCTACTATGTCTCACCCAAGATGCATGAGTACAAAGACAGTAACCTATCACACTAAAATCTTTACAAGCAGTTGGAATCAAAGAATTAAAAAGATCAAGTCAGCCAGCCTTGTTGTTTTCCAGTATAACATATAATTTTATCTGGAGATAGTATGACAGTTTGAATGATATGAATATTTATATTTTAGTTTACTATGCCTTTTCTTTCATTTATTCCTTATACATATAATTGTTATATATAACAATTTATACAACTTTCTAAAAAGTCAAAGATACTCAATAATGTTCTTCATAAATGTATATAAACATTTCAAGTAAAGCTCCACTTCACCTGGACTGTATTTTTTCTGGTGAAGCAAAATCCAAGTCAAATTATGACTAATTTCTGATTTGTTGGATACAGTTGTTCAGATATATTATCAAATTTAATGAAGAAAAGGAAAGCATAATAATTCACTCCAGTGATATAATTTAATTTAGTCTTCTTAAAACTTTTATCTAAGAAATAATTCTTCTCCTAATTTTATACTTTTCTGATTAAGTCTTTCACTTTTATATTAAAGTGAATATAACTTTATTATCTTAGCATTTAATAGTAAAAGCAAGTGTATGAATTTGTAGCAGGTTGAACCTGACCAACCTTTAAGCACCCACAGAGCTGATCATTCACCTCCCTGTCCCATGGGTCATGGAGAAACTAGAAGGAAGCTTCAGGGATTTAGATGTTTAATAGGTGGAGAATAAAGCTGTGCATTCAAGCCAAGCTAAATAAGGAATTAATTCGCTACTTCCTATCAGCATGTAGATGTTCAGCCACTTCCAGGAAAAAATGAATAATAATTTCTTAGGAAAGCAAACATCATAATCTTGGTTATTGCCCTCCTTCTTCATTTTTATGAGCTAGTATTACTGAGCACATCATATATTATGAAATAATGTTTAGCTCAGTGCTGGTCAGCTATTCTATTTGTGTCCATTACCAGTTTCTTGTGTTCTTTCAGCAAATCACTGAGGGGCAAGAATGGCAGCAGAGTAAGCAAGAAAGAACCTTGATGCTGAGCAACTGCTGTTTGGCAATAGCCAAAACGCTGTGCATTATCAATTAGTCACTAATCCATACTACTATGAAGAAAATTAGCTCCATCCCAGCCAGATTTATCACAGAATAAGTAGGATTTCTCATTTCTTTCAAGCTTGGTATACTTCAAAAGTCACTAATAGTTTCACTACTAGCATTAACACACAAGGTTATTGAAACTGAGATTCCTATTGAAGAAAGTAATGTATAAATATATATGGAAAAAGAACAGACAAGACTATGTCTATAGAAATAACTGAGCTACCTTTCCCACAGGGTGGTATTCAACCAGTTAGTAACTCATTTACAGTGTCTTCTCAGCATTTGATTTAGTAATGCTCACCACAATCATGCCATAAAAAAAAAATCAGATCCAAATTGAGTGAAGAATGAGCTTTTATGAGCAGTTCATCATGTGATAATCCTTTTAACTCCTAGAATAAAACCTACAGCAGAACTCCTGGGGAATGCAAACAAACAAATCCCATAACAGTGTTCTTACTGAGTGTTTATATTACCATTCCCATGATGCTTTAAATATTACTTTCCTAATAACAGTTTTAAACAAAATCTCAGAATAACAGAGTACAGGAACATTTCCTAGAGCCTGAGAGATAATTTAGATAAGTGTAAAGAACAGACAGTGAAAAAGAGCTTGGCAAAGCAGAACATGCAATGAGTGTACATGTATCATTGGCCATAAATAGAAGGCTGTTGGACAAGTAGAGATAGTTCTTCATCATTAATACCTTTTAGAGATTTTTGCAAATGACATTTATTACTTTACATGAAAGTCCTTTAATTGTCTTATATTAGCAGAAGCCAAATAACCCGAGGTTATCTCAGTTGAAATGGAAGAACTGCAACCAAAACCACTAAGAAAATGAGAGTTTTACTCTAGGAAAGAAACGTGAAAGAGCACTGAGTGATATCATGTTTGTAGAGTTAAAGAAGGTCAGTATCGCAGTAAACCTAGAAAATGATATAATATTTGATTTACAGTTTTGGAAAAGATAGGAGTTGCAGGGAGATGTTGACTTTTTTCAGCCTCACCAAAGCAAGTGTCAGAATAGCGATGAGGACATAGATTATCTAATTTACAGCATTCTGCTCTAGCCATTAAGCTGTTTAACAGCATTATTTCAACTAATGGAAAACCATTAAATTTTTAGGGTGTCATTTAATGTTAGAAGAGCTGATCACTAAAGAACAATTGAGTTTCTACAGCATATTTTTTATGGCACTTAATTAGGGATATGTCCTCAAGTAAACTCATAAAACTTCTGTCTCTCCTGCTTAAAGTTCCTTAGGTCATAGGCTCTTAAAGTGCTAATAAATCTCTGCTAAGTTGACATCACCTCCTGAGTCTTCAAGTGAAATTTTCTTCACAAGAAAGAAAATTTTTATTTTACAAGTTATTATAGTGCCTTCTTTCTTTCTGCAATAGGATCCATCTTGTTAGATTATACATAATCACTGTAAATACATTGACCTTCATGATGTTAAAGTTTATAGGGTTTCCAGTGATCAAAATGCACTTTGAAATAATCATTTGATTGTCACTAATCTAAATATAAATTTAATAAATATAAATAATAATAAACAAATAGTAAAATACTTCTAACAGTTAATTGAAATGAAATTACTGTGCAGCTTTTCAATTCCAATAATTTCACATTGGAAGTCCTACCTTAGACGAATCTTGGGAAGGATTTGGTTTTTTTCCAAAACAGAAGTAGGTAAATTCAGATTTCTCTAGGAAGAATAAACTAATGAATAGTATAGCTGAATTGGGGCATAACATAAATTTGTAGTTATAAGCTTTCAAAGGAAGAATTTCCTATCTTTACTTCATTTGAGTTCATTTATCTCAAGAGTTAGAAACATAACAATAACATTAAGGTGGAACAGAATGACAAACAGCCTTTTAGGGAAAAAAACAGATGAATTTCAGCATAGATACACTCAGTAGATTCTCTAAATAACTGTACATATGTTTAATATATAATCAGGGTTTAAGAAGATAAATTGTATAGACAAAAGAAATACATTCCAAAAGCAGAGTACTAGAAAATAGAAAATAAAAATATAAAAATATAGAAATATAAGCATCTTTGACTGAAGTAACTTTCAGGCTATAACCAAGTATGTCACTTTCATGTTATATAGGCGTCAACAGTAGACACTATGAATAGAATTGCTTCTCTTGTAAGAAAATCCTGTCAGAGCTCAGACGAGCAAAATAACGTAAGCTTTCTGAAGTGATCTGCATGGCATGCTGCATGTTAATTGGAGACTTGTTTGCTGATGCAGAAATTAGGGTACTCAGCATCCAAAGTAAGGTTATATTATCCATAGTATCCCCTCTTTCTTCATAGTCTCAGCTCTAGTAAATTACATTTTAAATGATATTTTGGTCCAAGTGCCTTTCTTACTGGCATCATAATGAACCAGCAGCTCTCGTAGATACTGCATTCCTGAAAATTGGTGTAAGACTATAATCACAGAGAAGTACAGCATCAGCAATTCACTAGTTTGATCACATTGCAAGAAAAGAGTCAAGAAGGACTGGGAATTCTGCATGCTTCTTCTACACACTGATACTTATGGATGTTCTTGAAAGAAAAAGGAGAGTTTATGAGAAAGCTGGATGGAAGGCACATCATTGGTCTAGTACCAAGAGCTAGGGCATTGGAAGCAGAGGGGGGACTGAGTTTCTGAGTTTAATCATTGACTTCTCACATTACAGTGTGTGGTCCACTGTTCTCATGGCTGATTGAAACATTCAGCATGACATGGAGAAGGCAGAGGAGAGGACCATGCTGCCTTGATAGAAGATGAGGATAATCAAATGTTTGGACTATCTGGGTAAAGTTCCCAGGCAACTCTTTGACATAACAGCAACAACAATATGTTCTAGTGAATAAAGTGCTTGGTGAGCTTTATTTACCCTGTTGAAAGGAAGCCACTAAGTAGCAATCTATTGAGGACAAAATAAAGCTTTTACTTTAAACACTTACTTTAATATTCAAAAGTGTGAAAATATTCTCTTAGTCTTCCTTCACTTCCTTCTTTGCATCCTTTTGTATTCAAAGCTCCTAATCATAGCACATAACAGGAAATTTAACAAGACTTGATGCTCTTAAACAAAAAGGCAAATATTCCAGTTTATGCAATCTGTGAAAAAAATGTAGTTATACTAATTTTTCCCAGTATGAGAAAATTGATCCTTTTAAAAAAAATATGACAGCAATTCAGAAAGATGAAATTATTAAGTCTATTTAGGTGAATGGCAATATAACTGTGATATTTGGTCTCAGCTGGTGGAAATATCAACTTATTTCTATGAATTTATAGAAATATATGTTTTCAAGTTATAAAACAAAATTACAGTCATTTTATACCCACAATGGCAAATTGTTTTCATTATTCTTTTCAAATGGAATCTGCTTTGATAGAGCAAGTTTACTTGAGGACTTGTTCACATACATAAAATCATAAATGGTATAGGACCCAGATATAAAAAACTTACACTCTTACTTCTTTGACCCATTCAAGTATACTGAAAGTCTCTTAATTCATTTCTGAAAACAAGTATGTAATGAGATTTTATATATGCCTGCCTTTAAGCTGGGGAACTTTTTTCTTCCATGTTTGAAGCTATAAAGACACTTCAATTACTTTTTTCGACTATTTTTCCCCATCCTCAAAATCTTATAATGAACAAGAAAATATACATTATTTCCAAAACAAAGAATTTATTTTTAATGTAACAGAAATTTATACAGTCTTAACAAATAATTATTTTTACTGTAAATCTAGTCGTTACAGATTAAAAAAAATTCTGAAAAAAATACTTGTAATATTTAAAATGGTTATGCACTTTCTGGTATGTATAAACTGTGTTATGATCCTCCTTATTTTCATTCATCCTAATTCTGAGCCTTCACTTTTCTTGATGGAGGAGCAGTTGCAACAATTCACCAGTGTCCAGAGACTTCACCAGGAGGATATTGACCAACCCCCAACAGATATGCAATGAGCTTTCCTAAAATGTGGATACCTAAATATGATATACTCTCCTTATATTAAATAGAGATAAATCAATACTTTCAAAATATATTTCTTAGGGGAAAAAATCCTGCTTCTTCATCCTTTCTTCAGGTTATCATTCATCCTATATATATTGCTGTCTGAAGTTGAAAATTTCTCTCAAAATAATAGTGAACCCAAAGTGGCCGAATCAGACAAAGATACCTAATTTTAAAAACTCCTGCCCCTCCACCTCTCCTCACAGGTGAAGTGTTCTGGCCCTAACCAATGTGGTGACCCTGCCATACGCTAGCCAATGCCATTGCCAGGTCCAGGGAGACGGTGTGTGTCTTCATTTCTAAAGGGAGAACTCTGAATTTGTTATTTCTGAATTTCATGAGGTTCCATCTGGTACTTCTCCTAACCGTCAGGATTGCATCACTCTGAATGGCATTAATGCCTTCTGGCATATCAACTTGATCCCACCAGTTTGGTGTCATCTGAGAACCTGGTGACAGCAAACTGTGTCATCTCCAAGTCATTCATAAAGGCGTTAAACAGGACAAGAAAGAAATCCAGTGAGAATATTTATTCTACATATGCTTTTTCAGGAAGTCTATCTGAAAAGCCATGAGAAATCCCTTGTGACCATGAAAAGAGAAAAAAAAATTCTCCTGTTTTTAAAAAGGGGAGAAAGGAAAACCCATGGAACTGCAGACTAGTGAGCTATGTGCCTGTGAACATCATGGAGAAGATCCTCATGGAAGCAATATTAAGATGTCAGCAAGTGAGGTTGCTTTACTAATGGTTAGTCACAGGAACTCAAAATTGTCACTGGAAATTTCTTCAAAATATAAAGATTTCATGCTCAAAATATAATGAAAATGTACACAACTGTGAGATCAAGAGTTCATTATTTCTTGTGAAGCATTCAGCATCAGTTCTCACTAAAACAATAGGGCCTAGGGTATAATGTGACTATTAGTGCTCAGCTCAGAAACCTGAAATTGTAACTGCATAACTGCATTACTGAAAAAAAAATAAATAAATGCTTCAAATAACCATGGATTCTCTTGACTTCTCTGTATTTTCATCCATATTTATAAAATGTAAAAATTACCAGTCCCCACACTCTAGTAATTTCAGATTGTTAATACCAATAAATCATCTTAGAACAAGTGTAAGTTTAATTTCAGAAATATGTTCCCATAAGCCAATTTGATATGAGATGCCAGGGAAACCTAGGAAACATCATTTTGTTTAAAATAAGTTTTGACAAAAAGGAAAATACATCTGACTACAAAATTTTAGACTGGAAGGGATCTGTTGAGAGCATATAGGAACTCAGCATATATTACTGAGATCATCCAGCCCATTTAGTTATGACAGGTTACCCAGAAAAGTGTCCAGTCTGGTTTTGACTGTCTCTCCACAAGGAGAATTCACAACCTTTGAATGGCCTCTTCCTGTGTATGAAAACAGTAATTGAAAAAAGTCCTCTTTAAATTAGACAAATTATTATATTCTTTATTTTCTATCATCTTGTGTCATCCTATGGGTGGGCAGCAGTGGGGAAAATCTGGTTCACTCATCTTCATTATCTCCCATTTTGTCATACATATGGACAAAATCTGCTGTGTGCCATCCTCCCCCTCTCCCCCGACAAAGCCTTCTCTGCTCCAAGCTGAACTGAACTAGAACCCTGTCATCCCTCAAATGAAAGACATTGCAGTCCCTTCATCACCTTTGCTGTAGTCACTCTTTAAAGTTCTCTGTTGTACTAGGGAGCCGGAAACTCAACACATTTTTCCAGATGGAGTCAAGTAAATTGCCACCTCCTTCTGTCAAACATGGAAACAGGTTCTTCCTAATATAGCCCAAATGGAAGACAAGCAGAGAGTGGCATTGAAGAGTGTTGGATAAGCCTTAATTAACTTCCTATAATGTTCCAAATCGAAACACTATCATGCAGTAGACCTCTCTAGGTGAGGAGACAGGTCAACATAATTTTTCACATCAGGGTCTCCTACCATAGTAACTATAACCTGTAAAGGTTTTGGCTCTTGAAGCCTCAGAGACAATCTGCAGAGTGTCTGATCTCTCTGATACTGCAGTCTACTGACTTCCCTCAGGAGCTCTTTTGCTTGCCGGCATGGCTCCTTAAGAACCACACAACTTTTGCAGGCTAGAATAGGATCAGCCCCAGCTCAGCAAAAGGCCTGCAGCTTGAGCCTTGCAGAGATGCATCCTCCTTCTGAAGCTCCATAAAGGTCAAAGAATCCAGCCACCTAGGGACAGTTGCTCCATCAGTTTCTGTGAACTATGCCTTTTAGCAGACTACTGAAAAGAGAAAGTTTCTCAATCCTTCCTTCATATCCTGCTGCCCAAACCACCCAGCTTCAGGGGTGGTGAAATCATGAGTAGACTATCCTTATCCTTACCTTCCAATAGCAGGAATATTTGATATTTTAAGTTTTAATACTAAACATATATACTTAATTTTTAATTAAGTTTTAATACTTAACATATATACTTAGAAAAGAAATAGCAGGTTATATGACGACAAATTATCTAACGTTTTTGCTGAGCAGGATGTATCTTCAGTTTTGGATAACACAGATCAGAAATCACAAATAAAGACAAGAAATTACTTCCCTTTCTTAGGGCTTTTTGTTGGACAGTATTATAATTCTGGCATTGAATAAATAAAAAAATAAAAAGCAAAAAACCACTGTACTCAGTAAAGAAACACTGTACTCAGACAAATGTTTATTTTGTCACTTCTGTGACTTTTAAAATACACAACTTATACTATATCTAATGCAGTTGTTGAGCTTTAGCAATATTTCCACTATACAAGCTGAATATGGGACTTATTTAATGTTGGTTTTCACTTGTTTATCCTTTATCTAACTCCACTTCTCCAATCACATGATTCTGATGAAGGAACCACTAACTTCCTGAAGGATTTTTTGAAATTACTTCAATTTGCTAAGTTCTAAAATGAGCTTAAATGTAAGAATTATTTCAGTGATGGATTATTATTGTTAAGATTAATGTTTGATCATCACAAACTTTATTTCATCCTACTTATATATTTTCTTCTTTTTTTTTTTTAACATATATTTCATATCTCCATGTTTGCATACATACTTGTAGGTCATGGTTCATTTAATCTGAATACACGTGAGATGAATCACTGAAGGGAGTCATTCTAAATGTACGCATTTCTACATGAACAGCTATATTTGCTTATATAAATCTCATCCATATGGCATGCCTAGTTTTATTTCATTTTCCATTGGGATCATTTTAGATTACAGTAGCTGTTTAAACAGTTGAAATGTATTGGTTTAATGGGCACTTCGGGGAAAATACTGGAAGTAGATTAATGTGTTAGGCAGCAGGAGTTTAAGCATAGATAAGGAAAGGCCTAAGCCAGAGAGTAGAAAGGGCTAGAAAATGGAGAGAGGGATGGGAATAAGAAATGTAAAACACTGTCATTTGAAGAACATGCTGCGATTTCAGATTACTTGGACTGAATAATAAAGCCAGGTCTGCAAAATGATATTTTGTATTTTAAAGTAGAAGACGACTTCTGGAACAGGAAACCCCTAGAATGTGAATGTTATAGACGTCATCATATATTGTCCTTCAATTATGAAGTCAATCTATGTCTAGGCTACTGTCTTCCTTCAAAAAAACAGACATCAGTGTTCTATTAATGTAATTGACAGAGTTCCAGTTTAAAGCACAGATTTACAGGTGGTGACAAACTAGTATCCTCACCATACACATAAAAATGTGAGACTGAATCATGTCAGTATTCTGCACATCTCCATTCTTATGGTGCTGAGAACATTTTGGGGGAACAGCAAACTTTAAGCAATCCTCAATAATATCAAATAAGTGAATGATGTAAAATTGCTTCATTCTTTTACCCCAGTTTGCTGTTTGCTTCCAGTTTCTTCTTGTCAGTACTGAATGTGCTTACTTTATCAAGAAGTGTGTCTAATCCATCTTGCTGCCTTTATAAACGATCTTTACCGTAGGGCCTCAGGAAAAAAACAAAAGAAAAAAGGTTGTATGTCTATAACCATAACTAAATAAAATCATAATAGGTGGCAGCATCTTTACCTGTGTATCTGAGAGAGTGTTTAAATACACTAGAGGTAAATTAAAGAAAAAGCAGTTTGAATGGTATATTGAGACTAATTCTGGTTTCAATATATGTTTTTATTATCTTCTTATTATTACTTCCTTATACTTACTACCTTATATTCTTACTAATAAATATACATTAACCCCAAGAAACATATTGATATTGGGAAAAAGAATGACCTTTCTGTGGGACCTTCTATGGTCGACTAGATATTTTGAATATTAGACATGCAGAACTTAATAATCCAAAACTAAATTAACATTTTTGGGCTTTCTTCATACCCTGTGTTGCAAAAGAAGCAGTTTTGGAAGCTGATTCTGATAGAAAATTTTAAGAGCAGGGCCACCTCCTGCTGCTGCTCTGGCCTGAGACGTGTCTTGTGTGCCTAAGCACCTGGTCTGTGCCCAGGCTGAGGGAGTGGCTGCTGCTCTCCTGTTTGCAGGTTCAGCCAGAAGCAAAGCTGAGCACATACTCAGAGAGACACACAAAGACACAATCACACAGAGGACACAGAGAGCCTGTCACACAGGCAGCCACAGGCTAAGGGTTGCCTTTAACAGCACCACATTTTCATGAATCACATCAGGCATAGTCCCAGACACACAAGTCCCTTTCTCCTGGGCTGACAGAGACAAGAGTTTACCAGTGCAGTACATACATGAAGTCTCCAGCTTCAGAAGCACATGCACATTCATGGATACAACCATGAAGGGCCATTCTTCCTGCCTGGATCCTCTTTCCTCTTACCTGCCCCACACATTCCTGACTCTCCAGCAGGTCCAGTTGGCTGCTCGCTGCAAACATGCAACACTCACACACTCTTAGGTCTCCACTAAATACCAGCACAAATTCTTCCCACCTCCCTATTTCTTCCCAAACCTGGGCACCCGCCTTACTGGCTGGTCCAGCTTGGAGTTTGCCAGTGAATCCCACAGCACATCCCACATACATCTGGCTTGAGGAAGGCACAAACACTCCCATCATCCAAAACAAGGCATGTGGGCTATGAACTGCAGTCCCACTGTAGCCATGGTTGCTGAGTCCATCATTTGCCTCACTCTCCCTGGTTCCTCCACTGGCTTGTCCTGGTTGTGGCTGGGATAATTTTCTCCATTTCAGCTGTGTACCAGATGCTAAGAAGAAGATTGACTCTATCCCAGCCAAAACCAGGACAGTGGTTTTGGGAACAGACACTGTTCCTACCCCAGTGAATTCCAAGAACCTAGCTGGCTCCTGTAGTTGATGACACAGGCAATCAGCCCCATCTGACCTCAGGAGACGGTACCCTGTTCACCTGTTCATCCCAGGCCCCTCAGGAGCTGGCACCAAGTTCCTGTGGCATTCACACACACGTGGTCTGGATTGTGATAGCATGCAGGCACAGAGTTAAGATTTAATGAGAAAATATGAGAAGACAGGACAAACTGGTGATCAAGTGCAGAGCATAGTCAGATAAGTGCAGCAGCCAGCTCTGATTAATGTGCTGTCAGCCCTGTTCTACATACTTTTCTGTCTAATTTTCTTTTGTTTCACCTTCTCTCCCTTCCTTTGCACATTGCATGTTCATACCATCCGCTTCCTCAACCCTCAGATTTGCATCCTTCACAGAGTGTCAGATTTGCATACATCACAGAGTGTCAGTTTGCCTCAGTTTCTTGGTACTTCATCAACTAGTCTGACTGACTCACTATTTCTGCTTACTGTCTTCATAAATGTTAACTGGACAGGTTTTAAGACCATCTGTTTTTTCCCTCTCTTTCTTTATCCACTCAACTGAAAAAAAAAACAAAAACAAAAACGTTTTCACACCCCACATAATCTTCAGTCCAGTGGCGAGGTTTGTTCTTTTTACAACCTTTCATATAATTTCTTGGTCAGTTCTGTCTTCATATGTTCTGATTTATGACTCCTTTGACCAGATGCCCTTAGAGGAGAAGATACTCTCCTTCAACACACCCTTACAGATTGATTTGATTTAGGATATTTTACACAGCCTGTGATAAATTGCTCTTTATTCACATCTATTTTTTGAGAGGGCTGTATGAAGTAATAGTTGAGTGCTCTGAAGACAGTAATGGATGTGGAGGGGGCTGCAGATCTTCCTCAGATCAGTAGGAGCAATGATATAAGGAGTACCTGTGTCCCGTTACAGAACAGTACATCAATAAAAGAGAATGAAGAACCAGTTCAAACAGTGGAGCCTCATGCTGTTAGCTCACATGCTGCCTCTGTTCTACACTACTCCAAATCTCTCTCTTGAACAAATTTATTACAGAAGGGGGTAGCTGTAAATAGTGTGATTATGAGCCAATCTGTTCTACTTCATCTCAGAGACAGGCATCAGTATTTGTCTCTCTTTCATTTAGTGCAAAAGCTGTAATTACTATGTCCAGGTAAATAATGCTTTTTGCTGGGATAAAACTCTTTGTGGGAGGTGAAATGTTCAGTGTACAGAAGGTCAGTACTGAAAGAGATTCTGAAGAGGACAGTGGTGAGCTAAAAGAAGATAGAGGCTTTGTCTTCCAATATGGCAAGGGCAAGGTGACAGGAATTCTCCAGATTCAGGAATATCCCAGGATGTCAAAATACCTCTAGAAATAGTTCTGTTAAGACTCAGAGATCTGCATCTAAAGCATTTTGTAAAGAAAAAAATAAACCATAAGATCGTAAATTGTGCTTTTTTCAAGAAAATCTGAGCATGGTCTTAACGACAGGTGTCAGATACATTCCTCCAATTTCTGTGTCTCACAGGGACAATAATTACTCTGCATTAAATTAATTTAATCCAAAAGCATTCTCAGTATCTGGTATTAGTGATAGGAAATATTGATGGTAAGAATATTGATCCATGAAATCATTATTATGGGATGTTGATTAAAATACAGATAGTCTACGGAGCAGCATAATCTTTCCTAGAGTTACTAAACTTTTCCATGTTTTTAGTTCTACATTATAGATGGCACTGCTTTTTATATATACTGTGATCCATTATTTCATAGGCTTTGTATTATTTCTGAGTGATGAAATACATGGAATAAATTAATGTCTTAGGACTTTAAGTCAAGTAATGTTTCAACAGGTATCATCACTGAGTTATTCATGGATTATTGGGTGTAAATTGTTAAACATTATAGAAATTCCACAGGTTAAAAATGTATTATCTGTTCAGAAATTGTGCAGTCTTTGATTTACATTAACTTTTCAGAAAATATTTGTAATTAAAACGATCCTGATTAATAGGGAAAAAAGAAATCAAGAAAATATCTATTCTTCCCCTATTAGGCTGTTCTGACACTAAAAAATCAGTATAATTAAAATTTCCCAACCTTGCATGGTTTTAAATCATCAGTATATTCAGCCTGGTAAAAGTAAAAACCAGTTTTGACAGCAGATATTCAGTTCTACTGCTCATTAAAAGTATACAAAACCCTGAAAAGCATTAATAGAAGGCAAATATGGAAGAAAAACAGAACCTTTTCACTGCAAACAATAATTTTCTAAAAACTTGAGCTTTGTAAGTTGTGAAAATATTCTTTCTGTTAGCATGACAAAAAAGAGTGAACAATTCTTCACCAGTAAGCCCACTGAAAAAGTAGTTCATGCACAAGAAGTACAATATGTAATCAATTATAAGAACTATCTAAGGAAAAGTGATTTTGCTTCATGAATAATGGTGTTGTGCTGCAAACTGTTCTCTCATTTCCTTGTGTAGTTCAGCCTAGAGGTAGGAAAAAGCTTAGCAAGGAGTTCAGACAGGCTGAAAATTAAAGCTTGGCCTTGAAATTCTTTGCAAGCATTTCAAATCAATAAAACATGCACCTGAGAAGTTTTCAACCTTGAGTACATGAATTTAATTTCTTTTTCTTTTTCTTTTTTTTTTTTTTAACTGGAATTTACTGTTTTTTTGAAAGAGATGGACTGATTTCCCCAGAAAGTCAATATCTAAACCTACTACTGGCAACAAACAAATTTGTTTTCAGTTTCCTGCAAGATGAAATATGGTCTGCTACTTAATATTTCCTAGAAAATATATTCCCCAAATTTGATTCAATCCTACAACAGAAAATACTGTTAACTTACTATATTTCTTGAAAAATGCAAAGCAAATTAGTGAAATTTTGCTTTTTCTAAGAATCAAACCACCACTTTCTTTACAGCAAAGAGCTGAAAAAATGTCTTCCTTTACTTGAGGTTATCTTCAGGAGTCAGCTTCAATTTAAACAATGTATGCATGAAATTGCTTCATAAAATGCAAATATCTGTGAAGATAAGAGTACATTGAAATTAGGATGATCGAACAGAGCTTATAGGAATATACAAGAATTATAAACCAATGGGTACTTTTTTCTCCTGGTAGTTAATTGCTAGTAAAATGGTTACAAATAAAATAATGAAAAAGGAATTGTTAATCTCCGTGTTCATACACCTATGCTTAAAGATGTGTATCATATAGAATATGGACAGATAAATGGATTTTGTCCCTACAAAACTTAATTCTTATTCATATACATTTGCATATAGATTGTGACTAGCTTACATAAAAAAACAACAGTCTCTCATACAGTTAGAGGTCAAATAATACATAGATTAAAACATTATCTAATTGTTCTGATAGAAGATATTAAAATAATTACAAAATTTTTATTTAATTATAATGACAACAGTATATTTTTATTTTTTCTTGTTTGTTTTGTTTGTATGTTGTCCTAGTCAAAGTCAGCAAAGGTTATGGGTAGGAAACAAATTTTATGTCTCACTTGAGGAAAGTAGTCAGGTATACTGAAGATCCACCAGTCTGTGGAATACTTTGTTGAAACGTATTAGGCTATGAATATGTGAAGAAGGGAAATGCATAAGAGGTAAAAATAATTCTCTGTGACCTTTCTCTTTTACTTCCTTTATTAGAAAGACCTCAGCTCTGTAAAGAAGCATACGCAATGTCCTCATATTTTAGAAGTACATATTTTTCTTACCCTCTGCAGAATTTTTATTACTCTCAGCAGTATCTAAGCTAGAAACTCCTGCCTATGTGGTGTACAAGATACGGGTTTAAAAGTTAACATCATTTATATTTGGCTGAAAACCTGAAGTTTTAACTATGAAGAAAAAGTACTAATTTTAAAACATATTTTGAAAGTAGACAGGTTTGTGGGGGTTTTGGTTTTTTGTTTATTTTTGGTTTTTTTAAGATGTGAACTAGAGATCTTTTTGACCCCTGACCCACTCATACATCTTTCCTTGAAAACAGCTTTAGAATATCCACAGTGCTAGGACTATAATATGCCATATTTTGCAAATTCTTGCTGTGCCTCTTACTTCCACAAAAGGAACAGTAAAGAAAATAAAACTGTTTATTGTTTCAGTCTCTAACAAAGTATAATTTTCTGAGTGCATTGTTTTGTTATATATTTTTGTTGAGAATGAAATTTAAATTGAATAGAACTGGTCTATCAAATAGCTGGAAATAATTGACAGGCATGGTTAAACTCAGAATTGAATTCAGTCTTGGATAGCACTGCAAATGTATTTATCTGAAGAGTTACTTGCACAGTATATTGCCTATTTTATGGAAACTGCATGAAGCAAGGAGAAAGAAAATGAAACAAAAAAAAATTCCTGTAATAGCTTTCAGCTTCTTAAAGTTCTAAAAATATTTGCCTGTGGAATTCTGTTTGATAGTAAACATTTGAAAATTTATTCAAAACAAGCTTTCTTTTTCTGAAACAAGACTGGAAGCAAAATAGAATAACTTAGTAAGAATTCACATTAAGCTATTTTCCTTGTATCTCACAATTATTACATTTTTGCTCTCTATAGTAAATATGGAAAATAATTTGTGTCTGTGCTTAATTTAATGTGTATTACAAAAATACATTTTTATGCCTTGCATGCTTACCGTTCTGACAAAAACCCAACCAAAAAAACACAATCCAGACACCCACCAAAATATAACTAAGAATGGAAAATAATAGTACAGTATGTTATTAAATTTTAAATATGTTGCCATAGAAATAAACTCACAAAACTTTTAGAATATGGCTTTACATAAAGTATGCAAAAGTGCTTTTCATATTTTAGATCTATATGCAATACACATGTATGAATTATATCACCAAAAATTAGTACTATAAGTGAAAAAAAATCCATATCTTCTCTAGAAATAGAATAGTAAAAATATTCTAGTTAATTCCTGACTTCCTTTAATTCTCTTGCCTCTTTGTCTACATATTCTCCATGTGGCACAGTCAAATGCGGACATGATTTTCTGAACCTGAGAGAATTTCAAGCTCTCAGGGGCTGATTATTCCCAGAGAAAAATCTTTGGGAACTTTTTCTTCTCTCAAAGACTGTTGTGAAAGACAAGGGAAGACAAGGTTTTACTTTCCCAAAACAAGATACAAATTTTCTGGGACTGTTTTCTGTCTTGTTCCACCAATGGGATGAGAGAGGTGTTGTTCCTTCTACCAATCAGGATAACTTGGGTCAGAACATCTTATAAAAGGGTTGAGAAAACCCCAAAATAAATATTTTTTGCAGCATGAAAAACACTCTGGCTGTGTGTAGTATTGGAACCTCCGCTTTATACTTTGTGTCCTCTAGCAACAATCAAATTGTGTACTTATGATATAATTAATAATTTTCTTAGGAGTTTAGTAATACCTGTAAGTATTTTTCCATTGGATTTAATTCTTGTGCCAAAAGCTTCAGATTTTTTAAGAGCCATGTGCTGCAATATGAGTGAAATAGCAGGACTAAAACAACCTCAGTTGCTGAAATATTTTTTTCTTTATTTTCTAGGGACAATCTGTAACTGATGCAAATGCACAGGGATCTAGAAGAAAAGGAAATATTGAGGATTTCTAGTTTGTGAGTCTAAAAACCGTTGGTATAACACATGTGCATTATAAATTATTATTTATTAGACCACATTATAAGAGTATGTGAAAATTACTTAGAAAGCTATATCTAAATCTAAATATTTCTCTTCAAGTTAATTTTTTTTTAAAAAAATGCACATCAGAAATTTAAAATACTGCAGTTTCTTTAAAATATTTCTCCAAAGTCTATCCTGCCAGCTCTAACACTGATGTAAGCATCCCACGGAGAGCCAGAAGTGAAGGGGAGCTCCTAACAGCCTGCCTCAGACATGTTTAAGAGAAAGTGACGGTCATGAGGACACACAGGAGGAGAAAAGGAAGTAGCAGGGTTTTTGTGGACATAGCTAGAGAGGCAGTGTTGGAGGAAGGCCCACTATTCAAGAGGATGTTCTTCTGCAGGACTACAGGAAGCCCATGATGGGGCAGGGCAGCCCAAGGAAATACTGTCAGTATTTACCCATGGCAGGACAGGGACATTCCTGAGGGAATAGAGCTCACAGGTGACCCATGCTGTAACAGAAGAAAATATGTGACATGGTGCGGTGGAGGAAAACAAAAGAAGGAACAGGAGAAAGAAAAGACTTTGCACTTACCTCACAGCCCTGCACTGCCTGTCACCTTGATGAGGCAACTGGGAGAGACTGCATGTATCACACAGCAAAAAACAGGAGTACAGTCAGCTAGGAGGGTTTGCATGAATTGGAAGTAAATTGAATTAAAATTCTTCAAGTTAAGGCTATTTTACTAGACAGATAAGAGAACTAAAAGAAGAGCAGGTCAAGCAATAGTCCAGAATTTTGACCACCAGAAAAGCTATCACATCTAAGCATTATCACATTCAAAACATGCTTAGAACCAGCTCAGGACAAAGTAGATACTTGAGGGGGAAAATAAAGATAGATAAAATGTGTAGATTAAGCACTCTGTGAGCTGATCTAACTTAGACCACAGGGACTGTAATAAAAATTAGTACAACACAGTAAACATCTGACAGATAATTTGTCAGTCCAGAGGGCAACATTTCTTCTATTTTGGCTTGGTGAAGGAGGATGATTCCTCTGGTCTAAGTCTAACTTTGTACTGTGGATTGAATAAATATTAACACCACATTAGATGTGCTCTCAGTCTTCCCCCTTCAACATAATTTCATAAATAATGAATCCAGGTTGCAAATTTTAACACAGCTTTAATAAGGATAAATGCATTTAATGTAGAAAACTGTGAGTTTCCTTTCTTTCTAAAGGGAACTTCTGATTGAAATAAAACTTGCATGTAGATAACTTCTAATAGTCACTGATGAAACTACTGTGCTACAATATGTCTTTGAATCCTTGCATTATCCCATACAGCTAAAAGCATTTGTTTACTGCTGTGCCAAGACATTTAATGGTTTAATTATTGCATGAAAAAGAATTTTCATTCTGTTCATTTTATAAGCCTGATATGTCTGAAAACTTCATGTTCTCTTGATAGAAATGTTAAATAACTTTTCTTACTTCCCTTGTTAGAGCCCATGTGATAACACATATCATTCGTGCTCTCTCTGCATCCCACCATTTTTATCAATGTACATTTTACAGCTGCAAGGTTTATCATCTGTTTCCATTCAATCATTTTAAGCTGTTATATATTTAGCTCATCACTACCTGATCTAATTGCAATGTGCATTTGCAGATTATCCAAATAGGAGTCCTGGAATGCTTGGGTCTGTGGATTTCTCCACTACTACTACTAGTAAATAAGTGCTGTTTTTCAAAGATTTTTAAACTTTTCAAATTCCCCTTCAGTATCCAGCTCACACTAGTTACATACTTTTTACATTTTCAAGTATATAATCATCCTTCAAATTTGTATTCTCTATATGTATTAGTTAAGCATATTTGTGGCTTTGTTTATATTTTGCTGAATACTTTCTTTTCTTGTGCAGATTCACATATTTGTTGAGGTTAGGAGTGTCTTCTGGAGGACATCTGGTCCAACTACCCCCTCTCAAGAAGGACCACCTACAGTAAACTGATCAGGAAGATGTCCTGAATAATTTTTACCATGTCTGAGGAGGAAGACTACACAGCCTGCCTGGACAACCTGTACTACTGCTTAGTCAACCTCACAGTGAAAAAAAAAAAACCTTTTTAATATTTAGAGGGAACCTCCTGACTTTCAGATTGGGCCCATTGCTTTTGGTCCTGTTACTGGGCTTTCTCTTATTTGTATTTCCTTCCCAATTCAGGGGTAGGTGGGGAATATTAGTTGCCAATTAATAAAAGAGTGGAACAACAGCAAATAAAAGCAACACTAAAACCTGAAATCCCTCTGCCTCACACAAAAATTTTACTCTTTCCCAAGAAGGGAACACTCTTATACAAAAACCTTACCACATAAAATCAGTACTCGCATATGTGAATTCACAATGGCCCCGTGGGAGTAGAAGGCCCTGTGTGCCCAACATTATTTTCATTAGTCTTATACTAACATTGATAGGAAACCAGAGAGTTTCTTTTCTCCAACTGCTCAATACACCAATTTGCATAAGAATAATGTTGCAGTTATAAAGACAAGCAGCACAATTAAAAATCATCATCAAATCTACTTCACAATACTTAATAAATATTCATTTTGAAAATTCCATTAAACATTTTTAGAATGAAAAAACATTACTTTTTCCTTTGCAATATGAAAATTTGACTACTAATACTAATGTAGAAATTTAATTATACAGTAAGTATAATGAAACTACTTGGGTTAAAGGAACATAATTTATGGAAAACACTGTAAAGAACTAGTGTTATCTGTGTGAACCACACAGCTCAGATATTTTTGTTCAACAATTTAAATTGCCAGTATTATCCTCCAACACAATTCCTTTACAATTAAACCTTCCTGGCTTATTGGATGGTTCCTAGCCAATAGTTCATTATTCTTATGCTGCTCATACAATGGAGACAGTCATGGTTTTTTTGTTATGCTGTTGTTCCCTCTCTTCATGCCTGTGATGGACCTATATTATAAGAGCAAAATTCAGATGAAAATCTGAACATTTAGTTAGGCATTTTTAATTTTACTCTGTGGCAATCTCTCTTTATACACATATATAATCTATATCCAGATATATGTCTGCATATTCTATATGTATACAAGAGAATTCAGATCCATTTGCATAAAGTGATTTAATGCAACAAACAGTTTGCTATTTACTTTTGTTCAATAGTTTTCATTGTGGAAGTGGTAAATCAAGGATATCAAAAATTTAGCAACTAAACTACAATCTTGAAGACCTGGAGTCTTTTAACTGTTTTCATCGGACATATCATTGTATATTTGTACCATACTATATTTTTATATAAACCAGTATATTTTAAATTATGGGGTTTGATAAAATCTCATGACTTTTGGGACTGAGGCATAAGTAAAACATTTTTTATGATAGGATTCATAATAAATTCAATGTTTAATTTAAATTATTGTTTGTTATGCTAAGTGACCAACAATTCCTTTAAAAATTGTTTTTTTAAAATTTTTTTGTTCAGAGGAATCTGTACCTACAGAAAAATCAATTTTTGTTCAGAGGAACCCATACCTACACAGTGTAGCTCCATGCTTAGTACTGAAATTAAGTTTTCTCTATAGATATCTGATGATAAATGCTGATTTTTCAGGTCAATAAATGTCTTTTCATCAGATGGAGACCACAGATTCTGGTCTAAGAACTGGAAAAAACTTTGGAAACATCAGGAAAAACAGCAGGAAGCAATCTAGAAGCTGTCTTGCTGAAAAGTGGAAGTCAGAGGAGAATGCAAGAGACAGCTGGAGGTGTTCTGACATTCATCAGTAGGCTTGCTAACAAAACAAAACTTTCCAGTGGGCTCAAAGAATCAGAAGATACTACCCAGATACTTTAGTAACTTAAGGAGGTAAAGGTAATCCCCAATATCAGTACAGACTGGATGGCAATTGATAGAGACAAGACTTGCAGAAAAAACTTGGAGATACTGATGGATCAAAAAATTTATATGGGTCAGCAATGAATGGCCCAGAAAACCGATCTGGTCCTAATTGTGCAGCTCATACAGACCAGACAACCCAGAATTTACAGCTCAGAAAGACAATCCTAGCCTGGGCTACATAAATAAAAAAATTAAATTAAATTAAAAATAAATAAATAAATAAATAAATAAATAAATAAATAAATAAATAAATGAAATGATGGTGAGTATGTTGAGGGGGGTGTTCCTCTTCCTCTATTCCACTCTCATGAGAAGTGACCTGAAATAGAAATCCAGTCCTGGGGCATCCAGTACAAGAAAGACATGGAACTGTTAGAACTGGATTCAAAGGAGAGCCACTGAAGTGGGCAGAGAGCTGGAACACATTTTCTGTGAAAAAGGCTGAGGCACTTGAGGTTTTCAAATCTAGAGAATAAAAAGCTCTTGGGGACACTTATAGCAGCCCTACATCACTAGAGGGAGCTTACAAGAAAGCAGGAGAGAGGCTTTCTCACAGCAGCATGAAGCAGTAGGACATGGGGCTTTAAACTGAAAGAGTACAGGTTTAGACTGGACAGAAGGAAGATTTATTTATTTAATTCTTACTTTGAAAGTAGCGAGACCCTGGAACATTTTCCCAGAGGGTTCGTAGATGCCTCGTCATTGAAAGTGTTCAAGCTTGGACAGGGCATTCAAAAACTTGATCTAGTGGAAAGTGTCCCTGCCCATGTCAGGGAGCTTGGAATGAGATATGCTTTAAAGATTCCCCCCAACCCAAAGCATTCTGAGATTCTATGAAGTCAAAATTTTTCTTCTGTATTTAGTGCCTTTTTGCCTAAAAGTTTTCCCCTAAGTTAGGATATTTGGGAGACATTAATTTTAATGAGGACTGAGGCAAAAAACACCTTGACTGCCCCATGTTTTCTGATGTTTTTATAACACAAAAAAGGTCAGCAAGCTTTCATAGAACTGAATTGTATGAAGACACAGTGTGATTGTTTGGCTCACTTTTTCTTCTGCTGGTGATATTGCTGTAGAATTCCCTCTTATTTCCCTTCACACCCTCAGCCATTATGAGCTCTGGACATACTCTACTCTTCCCAGTTATTTGTCTGCAGACTCAGGTCATGTGCTTATAGCACTCCTTTGTAACTTGTCCCTGTTTCCACCTCCTGTATACCTACTTCTTGTGTTCAAGTTCAATCAAACACATTCAGCAAAGCTGGAATTTTCTTGGAGATCACTATGGATTGTTCTGCTGTTTTGAGAAATCTGTCTTTAAAAACTGACCACGAGTCCTGGGATCCCTCACTCTTTAAGGTAGAGATTTTCCTAAGAAATCTTGCTTACTGCATGGCAGATATAACAACAATCTGTTATTCTGAAAATTTTATCACCAGTAATTCTCACTGCCCTGAGGAAATACATGACTGAATTTTCTTGTAAGTTTTTAGAAAAGTATTAGTAATTATTTTTTCTATTGTAGTTTGAACATGAGTATTAATATTATCATAAAATAGCTCTTTGATGTATTTTACATAGATCCTTCAGATTTTAATTAAGTTAAAACTAAGTTTTGGGGGTTCCCCATATTCAGTATTCCCTTTTTAAACAGAAAAAAATTTGAATGAAGCAAATATTTTGGAAAGTGATTGTTTCTAAACTATTGCTTACTGAGCTGGTAATAACTTGTAAAACAAGCTGTATTTTCTCCTTAATAATTATGTTGTTAAATCCATTATTTTATATTTATATTTGTTAGTAATTTCTTCATTCTTGTGGCTGTGCAATCATTGTCAGAATCAATAAAGTGTAAAATGAAATTATAGAATCTTATGAATTCTAGACATAGGTTTAAATAGTTCTGTTGAGATTCAAAATCTGGTAAACTCTCTACCAAGTAAGCACCAGCCACTGCATGTCAACACACATGTATTTTATATATATAAATATATATATAGACACTGCAGAGATGTGAGATGGATTTTTTTTTACTGACTTGAAAAAGTGTCACTCCATCTGAGTGTCTTTATTATCAGAGAATAATGTACAACACAGTATTCAGAGAATTTTGGCAGCTGCTCTTTTAGCAATGAAAAACAATATATGATGTCAGCAGGGAAATCTTAATAGAAGTGTAGCTATTCAAAAAATATGAAAACAATTTTCAAATTCTGTTGAAAAAAGGTATTTAAATAATGCTTACAATGGTGACAACTTGTTAATCAGACGTTCATCCATGAGCCTTTTTCATTAAATCTGAAGATGACTAGATTAAGAAGAAACCTTTCAAATATTTACTGATAGAGAAAACAAGTTAAAAGAGTAGATGTACTCAGTCTTGAATTTTATAAAGCCAGTTTAAAGCCATGTTGTTTCTTGCCCTAGAAGTTGAAAAAACAAATGGATTGCATAATTTTCAGTGCTTTGGTGAATGTTTTGTCAACATCAAAAGAGTATTTGAACCTTTTTCTCATTATTTCAGGCTCCAGAATGAAGATTATTTTTTTCTGTCCCATTCAAATTCTGTAAAATAGGTAAAAGAAGATATGGTAATCTTCGGCCATAAAGTGATTTTGGAGTATACTGTCTTAACCTGAAAAAAAAAATCAGACCAAATGTCTACACAGTTCATCAACTTGATATAAAATTATATGGATCAATGTTAGTACAAAGTTTATGGTAAGTTTTGTTACTTGAATCAAAGAAAAAAAATGTTTTAAGAGTTTTGTGACTATTCATATCAAAGAGAAAAAAACAGAATTGGAACTGATATTTTAGAAAGAACAAGTGATTTAAAATATTAAAATATCAATGGGTCAAAACTGATGAGTTGTCTTACACACCTTTCCTCACATACCACTACTATAATTCAAGTCTCCCTATATGAAAACTCTAAAAAATATTTTATAAGGTATTTTCTGTTCTTGCAATATTGAGAGTTCCATAGCTGATTTAATAAACTACAAATGGATGTTGAAACTTTTAGTTTATTAACGTTTACTACTACACATGTTCTTTGGGTCAGTGTATTTACAAATATGACAATTTTTCTATTTAATCAGTATTCCCATGTCTCTTGATACTTATTTTCTGACCATAAAGAAAAATTGGATGCGGTGAAGTGGGGATTGCTCAACAAGTAAGGAATTCTATTTATTTATAGGTGTTTAACTGCAAAATAAATGATTTTGTATTTTTCATGGCAATAAATATGCACAGGAGAGGTTAGCTGCAAAGGGTAAGTATTTTTACACTTATTATTATACTTTTATATATACTTTATATATACTGTATTTATATATACTTTTATATATACTATTATACTTTAAGAAATATTTTCATTTATGGGTTTCAGTGCCTTTTTAGTCAAGATTTCTGAATTATGTGCTATTTTCTGAGAGCTACTGCAAATACATTTCCATCTAAATTTTCACAAACTGTACACTTGAGCCTTTCCACCATTATTTTCTCTCTTTGTGGGGGTATAAATCATAGCCATCATTATAACATAGGAATCACAAAAAATACTTTGAATAACCTACATTTAGATTTATGGTCACTTGTACCATTTACAAGCAGGGGGTGTAGCTGACAGAAGGGAGAGATACCACCCAGTGGGACCTGGACAAATGTGAGAAATGGACTCATGGGAATCCCATGGTGTTCAGCAAGTAGAATGCAAAGTCCTGCAATTGGGTCAGGGCAACCCCAGACCTAAGTATAGACTGTAAAAAGAACTCATTGAGTGTTGGAGGTTCTGGTGGACAAAAAAGCTGGACATGAGCCAACAATGTGAGCTTGCAGTCCCAAAGGTTAACTGTATCCTGGACTGAATCAAAAGGAGTATGTCCAGAAGGCTGACAAAGATGATTCTGTCCTTCTACTGTGCCCTCCTGGCACTCTTCTTAGAGTACTGCATCCAGGTCTTGGGTCCTCAGCACAAAAAAGACACAGACTTTCTAGAGTGGGTCAGAAGGAGGTCACAAAGATGGTCAGAGAGCTGGGACACCTTTCACAAAGACAGGCAGAGAGAGCTGGAGTTGTAAAGCACAGAGAAGAGAAGGCTCTTGGAGACCTCATTGCAGGCTCCCAGTACTTAAAGGGGGGTTATAAAAAAGAGGAAGAGCAACTTTTAACACAGACACATAATCATATGGTGGGGGGGACCAGTTTTAAACTAAAAGAGGAGAGATTTAGATTAGATGTTAGGAAGTCAGAGGTGGTGAGATACTGGAAGAGATTGCTGGAAGAAGTTGTTCAAGGCCAGGTTGGATGGGGCCTTGATCATTTTGATCTAATGCATACCATCCCTGCCCATGCAAGGGTGGATGGAACCAGGTTATCCTAAAAGTCCTTTCCAACCAAAGCCTTTCCATGATTGTATTATTTAGATACAGAAATTTACCCAATGCTTCAGAAATACCTAAGTAATCACAAGATTACAAATCACTGTATATTTTTGAAATAAATTTGATAATGAAGAGAAATTACAACAAATAAAAACAAACAAACAAACAAAAACAAGAAACAAAAACCACCACCAAAAAATACCCACTAACAAACACCTCACACAAACACCTCACACTAATTCTAATCTGAAACTATAACTTTTTACATTCCAATGGAATTCACATTCAATCAATTATTAAATTGGCTACTTTATAAAATGGCCAGAATTAAAAATAGTTCATAGATTATTCTATAGGTTTTCTTTCATAATGTTCTAACTGTTGCAATTTAATACTACTCTAGCTATATTTTCTATCTTTTCTTTTCTGAACTCAAATATAAAAGATTAAACAGATTTGCCCATTTTTATTTCAATAGATATGTGGAATAAAGTGCCAATTTTAAACTATTAAAAAACAATGACCTGAAATCAAATAATTACTGAATAATATCTGTCCATGCCCTAGAAGTAGTAGTGTGGGAACTAGGGGTTTCCCAATGGAATTTAATGGTCTATTGTCTCTGTGTCGCTGTGAAAGCCTGGTTACAGCCAACTTTTGAAGACCTAAGCTTCCATAACTCATAGATCTTAATGTTTTAATCCACAAAGAGTTTCTTATTTTTGTAAACAAGTCTTTCTGTTTAAATGTTCAGACTCTAATCATAATTTGTTAGGATGAAATATTACTTTAGTTAAATTTCCTCTTTTCTGGTTTCTTGTGTCAAGTCTTGATTTTAGATCAAAAAGAACTGATTAAACCATGATGCAAGCAAAGTAATAAAAATAGGCATATATACTACCACCTTGACTTCAAGTGACAGGTGACTGTATTTTTTGGTGTTTACTTATAAAGCCCTAAGTCATTACAGACCTTCCAGTTTTCCAATGGAAAAACTGAAATAGAATACTGGGCCAAAAGGGCACCATGTGTGAGGCATTATTTTCACATTGATGTTCTAAAATGGTTTTCATTGTCCAGTATGGTAATTCTGACACAATTTGTGCTGAGAAGTTTTCATCTACATCTCAGATATAAATATATATCTTCCAAAGTGCTTAAAAATCTTCTGTCTCCTCCTGTAAAAGGTACTGCAAATTATTTAGTAATTCCCAGGAGCTTTTCAGCCATTTGCAGCTCTGAGCTTGTGACAAGAAGAAAATTTAATAAAAATAAATTTAGAAATTATTTTTACATTATTTGCTTAATTTAAACCATTTCCCACTACTGCAGTATTACATATTTGGACACAGTTGCTTAAAAGCAAATCCCACTAACTACTAATTATTCCTAATTGAGTTACTGTTATTTGTATTCAGAGTGATTTTTGCGGTACACATTTCCTTTTCACATTAATGGAGAGAAAACCTGCACTTGTCCTAACTTCCATTTTTTGATTAGGGCAAATGTGAGTGCTCTGAACTCTTTACAAACATATTCACATTACCCTCTGGCTAGCCATGACTGTAGCTAAATAATGCAGTTGTTTTACACACCAAATGCTGAAGTTGCCTTTCTGTGCTTATCTGGGAACACAGCAGGCTTAACTGTGTCAATAACTACTCCAAGTATCACAAATCAGAAACTTTCCTATTTGTCTCCCTTAGGAAAGGGAGTGTTTAGATTAGTAAACACTCTCAGAGTATTCTTATTGAAAATGGGCAAGTATCCCACAAGTACTCTGCATATCACTTGCAATACTGAGCAACTCACCCAGCCTGATGGTAGTAAATTTACTTCTTCCTTTATATTTTAACTACCTCAGTTATATAGGCTAATAGGTAACAGGTCATTGAGACTCGGATAGAAAGAAGAGAATAGCAAATAAAGATATGCAGATGTATTGAGAATATAAGAAACTGAAATTTGCATTTATATCAAGCATTAATTATGCAAAATTAATCTGATGTAATACTTTTTTCTAAGTGAAAAATTCCATATACTTAAGTCACTTGTGATTTAAGCCTAGTAGCAAGCCTGCTCAACCATCAAGTCTTTCAAGTCTTTCTAATTTTATTAATTAATTTTCTTTAAATTAGTGCTGATGGAATTAAGAGCTTGACTGGAAGAATTTTATTTTATATCCCTACATGAAGTTTGAAGTAAATAAGAATCATAGAACCATGATTTTAGAGAGTAATAGGCTATCATTCTCAGAAATTTATAAAATCATGGACACATTGGAAGTGACCTCAGGAAGTATCCATTCCAATCTCCCGCTCAAAATAGGGTCACGTCTGACTCTAAGTCAGGACTCAGTGCCAACAGGTCTTGAGAACCTCCCATGGCAGAGAACATTCTATAATGCAACTGCCATGGGAATATTTCTTTGTGTGTTTGATATGAAAATATTTTTGTTTCCTGCTACATGTCATGTATGGTTAACAAAACCATAAAGTGAAGCAAATATAAAACTAAAACAAGAAAGCAACAAAGCATGCATCCTCACCTATGTCCTCAATCACGCTATTCATAAACCCTTTAGATCTATGTGTAACTGTTAGCTTCAGAACCCAGGAAGATGTTCAAGGAACAAAAAAATATACTTTAACGTTGCTAAGAAAAACAACACGGTTACCAATTAGATCCTGACTTCCCTTGTTGAGAATGGAGTATAAGATATTCAGACTTATTAACAGATATTTTAACAAAGTCACCTAATAGATTCAGAACTAGAAAAAGTAGAACAGTATCTTGGGGATTCTTTAAAAACTGCTTATGTTTACCATCCAAGCAATTTCTGATAGTAGCAGCTGAAGAACAGTCACATATTTTCCATATGTAATCAGTTAAATGAGAGGAAGCACAGACAGTTTGAATGTATTTTTAGATCTATATGTAAATGACTCCTTTTACAAGTGTTGTGTTCTTCCTAATCTGCCTAGTTTATGTCTTTGCAATGTGTATAAGGAACATTACAATTTCACAGATTTAGAAACATCATAGTTCTGTCAGAGTCAAAGTCCCTTTTTACTGCATTTACAGGACCTACTGAGGTGGAAAAACTACACCCAGGTGTCATGATTTAGCCCTATCTGGCACAAAGTACCACACAGCCACTTGCTCACTGTTCATCTCTCTCACAACCTTCTCTGAGATGGGGAGGTGTATCAGAAAGAAAGTATAATTTTTGGCTTGATATAAAACCACTTAATAAGAGAAATAATATATTAAAATTATATAAAAAGGATGATGATAATAATACCAAAAAAAAAAAAAAAGGTAATGATAAAGGAGACAATAAAAACAGAGACCAATAAATCACTCAAAAAAGACAAGTGATATACAACTGCTCGCTACCTGCTGACTGATGTCAAGCCTGACCCTGAGAAAATTCTCCTCCTGGCCAGCTTCCCCAGTTCATATACTGAATATGTTCTGAGCTATGGTATTTCCCTTTGGCCACTTTGGGTCAGCTGTCCTGGCTGTACTCCCTCCTGACTTCTTGTGCACCAGGTCGAGTATATGCAGAGCAGGGGAACCCAGAAATTCCCTGACTTATAGTAAGCACTACTCAGAAACAGCTAAAATATTGCTGTGTTATCAACACTATTCTGATACTAAATTCAAACTCCTATCACTATACCAGTACTATGAAGAAAATTACCTCTCTCAGATGAAAAAAGGACACCTCAGCTATAATTAAAATTTGGGGGCAGGAGGTGGGGGAATTTTGCAATGAAATGTGAAATATTTAACTTTTATTTGTTGGAGGTTTTTTACCAAACTATCTGAGTAATTTACACTGAAATTAATTTTTTCTCCTGTTTTAGATTAAAAAAATCTAATTATGGTAGTGTAAATTTAAATCTAATCAGGTCAATATGTCATTAGATTAAATGTGATAGCTAACTTTTTTAAAAAATGGTTAATGATAAATATGTACTCATGCATTGTATATTTTTTCTGTGTTAGTTATCATTTTAAATATTTAATTTATTTTATGAATATAGTCCTCTTAGACCCCCCTTGTATTTGTTTGGATCAATCTTTTTGATTTGTTATGATTACAGCATTAGTCTTCTATGAAACTGGATAATGAAAAGAGACATTATATATGAATAAAAATGTGAATTGCCCATGTATGTTACCACTCCAGAATAAAAGTATACATGATACTGTATTAGGGGATAAAAAACACAAGTGGGAAAACTCAGGTGAAAAGTGCTTCTGTCAGAGCATGTGTGAGAAACAAAGAGAAGGGATAAAAATACCAAAAGAGAGATAGAAACTGACATAGACACCATGGAAATTGGAACAATATTTTTCCAATCCAGAGAAAAATCCAAGATAATGTTTGTATTCATAGTACTACTATTAATACTGGCTCTAAGTGCTACTTGAAAAGGATGTTTGTTGCTGTGAGGACTGAAATAATTACCTTTGTAAAATAACACTATTGTCTTCTATTCAGATTGATAAGGCATATAAATTAATTTTAAAAATAAAAATAGAAGGTATACGCCATGTAGCTACAGGGAAGTCTTTTTACAAATTTCTATCATTTAAGGGGGAATTTTTTGTTGTTTTGATTTGGGTCTGGAATTTGTTTTTATTTGATGTTTTTTGGTTTTTTTAGATTGGATTCCAAAGTGTTGAAAACTTGTAAGAATTTTGAGGTAATTTATTTAGAAACCACAAAGAAAAATTAAATACTCCCTAAATACTCACTAACTCAATAAAGTAGATAATTTGTAAGGCAATTTATAGAGATCCAGTGAGGCTCTGGTATTAGATTGTGTGGCAATCTTTGAACCAGCACTGCCTCATCAAGTGCCCAATATTTTCCATATAATTCAAGTTCCTTGAAGATTAAAGGAAAACAAAACAAAAAATAAGAAAGGAAGCAGTTTTGAGGGTGACATAGAGGTATTCTCCTAGGAAGGGTGCAGGTAATAGGAAAAGCAGTTGGAGCAGAAGGAAAATAAGTGGAATTCTGATAGATATATCTATTTCATGGATATGAAAATGATTAAATGCTCACTAAACTATAACTCCATTTCATTGTTTCAATGGCTTTAAAGCATAATGATTCACAAAAGCTGTTATTTATTTCTTTTATAATGGTTATTCATTTTAATCATCAGTCTCTTGTAGCAATGAAGCAGATGCTTGAATACTTTTTTTTCAATAAATGATAAAGCCCTTATGATTCATGCTTATTCTTGTGCATAATGAAATTTCTAACATCCAGGCCATATGTTGCTGAATCTATCGATTAATTAGTCAAATTGTCATTAAACAGAAGGTTCTGACTGGAGTTCTTTGTTGTTGCTATGCATGGCAGTGGAAGCTCTTAAGTAGTCCACTGGAGTGCCTACTACATTTCTCAGCTTGCACCACAGCTATCAAAAACAGCAAGCACCTGAATTAGGAAACCCACTTTTATGACTTCTAAGTGTGTAAATGAGGTAATGCTGACAGCAGAACACATCTAATTTAACAGGATAGAACAGATTAAACTTCTAGTAGTCAATTTAAAACAATTTTTTTTCTGATCTTTTAAGGTAACAATCTGTGTGTCTGACAAATATATCTCTTGTCTTAAACTCACAGTATTTCAAGAATATGAAAGAAAAGCTCTTCATTAAAGGTGTATCTGAAAAAAGTACTAAGCAGTTAATCTGTAAGAAAAATATATTTTTAAAATAAATTTATTACATTGGTAATAAATTTACACCTTTATCCTGCGCAATAGGATTCCTTTTCCTCCATAAAGGATTAATCTGTAAGAAAAATATATTTTTAAAATAAATTTATTACATTGGTAATAAATTTACACCTTTATCCTGCGCAATAGGATTCCTTTTCCTCCATAAAGGATTTCTTTTCCTCCATAAAGGATTTATTTTCCTTTATTGTATATATTAATTCTAATACTGGGGGACAATAGACTATTCTTCAACCAGCATTCACTTAAATACACATTTAATCATTCTATCACCTATTCCAGAGAGTATAAAAGGTAACTTCATTACAAAATAAAGAAACCAAAAAAATACCCAAATAGAACCAACTTGAAAATACTTTACACTTTGGACTAGCTAAAAGAACATAAATCAAATACAAAACCAAAACATGAGAACTATTTAGTCTAATAATCTACTTATATTGCATCTATTGGAGATTAATGGAGTAAAAAAAATAGAATACCCATCATTATGTTTTCTGACACATACCAGGAAAAACTATTTTTCCAAACTAAATGAAAAATTTTTTGTTGCTTTCTTAAACTGTCACTATGTAGGGAAAAATGCAAGTTTCTCATAAGAGAGCTAAGGAACTATTTCCAAAATGGGAAAATTTATGTTCTTGTCTTTAACATGATGTTAGTTTATGCATTTTATGTCAAACACCTTTACATCTTTTAAGGTGGCCCTCTGTCTCTATTATTAATAGTTATTATCTTAACAATTTATTTTTTTTTTTTCATTTTGTCTTTCCCTTAACCCAGTGGGTATTTGATTCTTCATCTAAAGGTGAAAAAAATTCAGCAGAGGTAAATCAAGATTTCTGTTTATCTCATACTCATGTCAAAAAACCTAATAATATTTCCTCAAGTCCTTTCTGGAAGATAAATAAGTTTCACCATCTACTCAGTAAAGCACCTCCGAACTCTATCACTGTCATTGCAGAAGCGGATCTTGGAGTTTAGCCTAGAGAAAAGGAGACTCAGAGGTGACCTTGTTACTCTCTACAATTCCCTGAAAGGTGGCTGTAGGCAGGTGGGTGTTGGTCTCTTTCACCAGACAGCAGCTGACAGAACAAGAAGACACAGTCTCAAGTTGTGCCAAGGGAAATTTAGGTTGAATATTAGGAAAAAGATTTTTATGGAAAGAGTGATAAAATAATGGAATGTTTTGCCTGGGGAGGTGGTGGAGCCACCATCTCTGGATGTATTTAAAAAAAGACTAGTTGTGGCATTTGGTGCCATGGTTTAGTTAAGGTGTTAGGGCTGGGTTGGATGAGCTTGAAGCTCTCCTCCAACCTAGTGATTCTGTGATTCTGTAGCACGTATTTAGGTATTTTTAGAGATTGACTTTGGAGCCACACTGTAACCAGAGCTGCAGTTTTAAAACATTTTGTATTATCTGCAAAATAGGAAGAATGGTTTCAGGACAAATGATGAAGGGTGAACTGAGTCAAGATTTTTTTCTCTAGAAGTTACTACAAAAGGAAGCAAACACATTGATCATAAGTGATTCTTGGGTGTTTTCATGTCTTTAGATCTGTGAATTTCTGGTATGTGAAGTTTATTCAATTGCTCTTAACTCATCTTTCTTATAAATACTTTTATATTTTCCTCTCTTGAGATTGGGTAAAATTTTGCATCCGGTTTTGAAACTGGATGTCAATCAAGACATGAGCTGTTTCTTTGTAGGTATATCCTTCTATTTACTCTAAATTTTTCTCCTCTTTAAATTCGAGGTCCTTATTTCTGGTTATGTAACTCTGAAGAGTTCATCACTGTCCATTCTATTCATGTTACTCACTATTTTAAATATGTCTATAATACCCATTTCAACATTTCTCTTTTTCAAACTGAAGACCTTCAGCCTGCTTAGTTATTTATCATGTAGAATGTACCTCATCGCTTTGTAACAGGACAACCTTACAAAAAAACCCAAAAAAGCAAAGACCAAAACTTAACTCAAAACTCAGTCAAACAAACCAGCACACTATAAGGTCACCAAAGCATAGATTTTTCAGGAGAATACGGTTTGTTTTTTTTTTAATTTTTTTTTTGAATTTGGTTTTATTCTATTGCATATAATTTTTTTGTTGTTTGTTTGCTTTTCAACTTCTTCCAAAAGAAGACATTTTCATAAACTATCTATCATAATCCTATTTTCCTGGTCCTATGTGGCAGCCACCAGATCAGTGTCCATCATTTTATTTGCAAAATTTAGATTGTGCTTTAGCGGTTATATACTTTTTATTTACTTTTATTTACACTGAATTTCTTTGGAAATTTTTCTTCCTGGCCTCTCAGTCTTATAACTTCTGCAATTCTTCCACAAGTGTCTTTTTAATTTATGTTTTCACATCTCTTATCAATACCTTAAACAACAGAAGTCATTGCATAGACCACACAGAATTCTGTAAGGGTAATGCTCCATTGCTAAAACTAATAATTTAAACCTGTCACATCACCTGTCTTATAACTAATTATTTTTCCTTCCAAGTACTTATCCTTTTATTCCGTCCTGTCTTAAATTCCTTAAAAGCTCCATGTGACAACCTTGTTAAGAACCTTTGTAAACTCAAGCATCTCTTGTTCACATATTTTCCTTATAAGGATTTTTTTTTTCATTCAGAAAAATAGCAGTTATGTGTTCAAGTCCTTTAATAGGGGAATGCCATTGTGAATCTGGACCCAAATACTTAAATACTTCTCCACTGCTTTTAAAGTCACTAGTCTTTTAGAATGCACTCTACTACAGAGAAACTCACTGCTCGGAAGATATGTAAAAATGTCAAAATTTTTCAAGTTTTTTATCAAAGAACTGAATTAAACAGAATTTTTCTCAATGGAATATCATCTTCATAATCGACAGTTAATACAGATAACTTGTTCCTTGCAAATGACTCCCTTAAAAAAGTCTATCTACTGTCAGACTAGGAACTTAAGGAACTCAAACTGAAGGGTTTTGAGTAGGAGTTAATGAAATATTTTTCCTTTTATGTTAAATTAGATGTCAGTTAAACTCTAGTTGTGTAAGGCAAAGAAACATAATTTAAAACCATTTGAAAGATGCAGTACCATTTCTGAAAGGAGTTCAAGCAACACTCGGATCTTTGATTGATGCCAAATGAGAGTACATGCCAATCATAAAACAGCAGGAATACTCATCTAGGCTGTCAGGTTTCTGAGACTAACAGGGCTCCCATGCTGCTTGATGAGACTGAGGAAGTTATGCTAAACAGATTTGTGAGCTTCTTCTCTACAACAAGAGCAACAAAAAATTGCTGCTACCCTGTAAAATAGCAATATATAAGGTTTTTGTATAACTACACAGCAGAGAAATTCTTCATATCAAATGCTGGACTTGTGAGTTACTCAAGTCTAGATAGTGACTCTTTTTATGTGTCTGTGAGGAGAGATATGTTTCCAAAAGCATATAAAAATTTTTGTTAGATATTATCTATCTTTTTTTAACTTCAAATTTGTAAGCAAATGTTTTTTACTCCCACACAAAATCAGATAACTGCTCTCAACCATAGAGGAAAAAAGAAAAAAGCATAATAAAAGTTGCAATGCCAAGAACACAGTCAGCAAAGTGACTTACCACACAGATATGATGAAAGTACATTATGACTTCCACTATGAACAATTCTATGAATCTTTAATTTCCTGTTCTATCTCAGAGCCAGTTCTGCAAATGCTTTATCATGAGAAAAGTCCTGGAGTTCAATGAGATTACTCACAAGGGTAAGGCAAAAGACAAATCTGGTACAACTTATAAAATCAAACTACAAATGCTGAAAAGATTCAGCTTTCAAGTTATTTTGATCATGTACATACTTTTTCCTTTACTTTCTAAAAAAAAGTTACATCTAGAAAAAATGCAACAAAGTAATTCTAATAATTCAAATACTTCTCTATTAAAAAAAAATAAATAAATAAAAAGCTACTCAACAAATAACATAGAAAAAATTTATTAGTTTCTCCAGAAGCTGCAGTGATGAATATATAGTTTCCATCAATATATGTTAACAAAGAAAATAAGCAAATTACTATGTGTTTTAGACATTTAAAGAGGTCACTAAGGAAACAATATGGGTTTTTTAATCAATTAACTAAGCAAAGTAAGTGCTAAAAAAAAGGAATTCTCAAGATTAAGTTATTTTTCTATGCAACTTTAAAAAAGACTCTACTAGCTCATCAGATCTTATTTTTTTGAGTAATGGAAGAACCTTAACTCATATTTTTGCTCTTTATGATGCTTCAGCCATGAAAATATAAGTGTCTGAAAATTATATTAGAACTTTAGAAACTTAATTTTCCAAATACGACTAAACACTTTCTGCAATTTTGGTTGGATCATAAAATATTTAATGAGGCATTTCTGAAAACTTTAAATTTAATGAAATAATTTTCTGGTATAAGAAAGAATAACTTCTAATAACGAGAGTTAGTGAACATGCACTATCTTATTAATATAGCTGTATATGAAACATTCCTTAAGTCATGAATGACACTGCAAGACACAGTCATTTGATATGTGATAAAGAAAAAATCTTTATTGAAAAACTAATCTATATGCAATTATAATGCCTCATAATAAAAACCCTTTTTTGTTTCTGTTAGTAACTATGTTTATTAGCCCATTATGTAAACAGAGTCATCATTTGCCTAGTCAGTCCTAGAAAACAAATTGTATTCTTATTCATCCCACCAAGTGTTTTCTATCTCATACAGGCTCTAATTTACTTAAATTTATAATACACAGATTGTAGAATAGGGAAAAGGGGTATTGATGTTCTTTATGCTGAATTCAGGAAAAATACAGTGACTCAGAACTGATGAGGTAAACTTTCACAAATTGCAAATGAATCAGGACTATATATTAATTTGAACATTTCTGACAAGCATGTAAGAAAATTTAATGGAAACATGATAATGTAGCACTAAATCTATTTATTTTATTTATTTATTTATTTATTTATTATTTTTTAACCTCATGAAAATAAACTTCTTTTATAGAGAATTCTAATTGCTGTTATGGACCAAGATATTTTCATTTTTCACTCTCTCAAAACGTGATGTTAGGAGTGGAAATTTATTGACTCTTTCCTGAAAAAGGTACTATTACCCACAACGCACTTTAGCCCACTCCTCCATGACCAATAGAGTTTGATACACTGTGACTATTCATCTTATTATGTAGCTAAGGAATTTGCCTGAGAATGAAGTTAAAGTCTTACATTGATGAGATGCAGCAGGAAGTGAAGTAATATACCTGAATGAATGCTGTTTACATTCAACATTAGCCTCTTAGCTGAATTTTGCCATCCAGTATGGAAACTGATTTCACATCAAAGCAATTTCAAATGAATTAGGATTATGTCACAGGCAGCTGCTTTTTCTTTCATGTCTGGACAGTCAATCAACTATTTCTGTTTACTGCAATTGGAGAACTGACTGTTGAATACAGACTCGTGTGCATCATTTGTTCTCATAAAGATTTCAAACTTCCTTCTTTCAGCTATAGCAAGTCAAATCCAATTTAAAAATACAGACTTACAACAAAGTAAGTAGAGACTATGATCCCAATTTTAGCTAATGAATTGTCTGCCCTGTCATCCATGATAGGGCTATGTCTTTATTTCACATATTATATATATTCCAGAAGTCTAAGTCACTGTTTTTTTTGAGGAATCTCATTATCCATCAATACTTCAAGAAATGACCTCATTCTCATTGTAGAAACGAGATAGCTCTTCCAGAATATTTTAAAAATGGAAGTGTGGTAATTAAGTATCAGATTCCTGTCAATACAGAATGATTGCAAAACAGCCACAATTCCTTTGCACAAAAGAAAAAAAGGCAGAAATGAGTAATTTGTGCTCTAGGCAAGGTTTTAAAAAAGAGACTTGTCTTTTATAAAGCCAAACGGAATGAAATATTAGTGTAGAAATCATGGATTTTTATTAAATGTATTGCCTGAAGGAAAAGGAGGAGAAGAGAGGTAAGTGCTTTGTGAGGAGATGAACTATTTTAGCTTTAAAAGAATATTGCCTTGGAAGGAATTGAGCATGAATAGATGATAAATGAAATTTAGGTGAGAATAAAGAACTGATATTGAACTGAATTTCTAGAACAACCTTGAAAAATTAGTGGAGAGAAAAAGACCTCTTTTTTAAATAATAATCATGTGATATAACCATGACAGAAAGAGTCTGGGCATGATCCAAGGTCTTCCATCAAGTCTTACATTCTGCACTCTACACAACTATGGAAATTATAACAAAATGTGGAAAAATGTAGCGGAAGAATTTTATGTATCTCACAATATATGATGTGCCCAATCTATATTACAGAGTGTGTACTTGATGCCTCTTGTCATAGGTAACAGTATCATTCATACATATTTTCAACTCATACAACAAGTCTACCCACTTTGACTATTTTTTATATTTTAATTAGTTTAAATAGTGTTGTTGGGATTCTCCAGATGTAAGAGGCTTGCTGAGTTTTACTGATTATTTGGTTGTTTTTTTTTCTCTTGTGACAAAACAATTAAAGTTCAAGAAACTCCCTTGCTACCTCCTACTTTTATAATATATAATATATAATACACATATATTGGAGCATCTCAAAGTCAGTACTTATTTAATTTGTCTTTTGCAGTGTTCATGAATGTACTAGGATGACACAAATTTGCTGGAAGAAAAGTTTTCTTTTTGCTTATAGGAACCTCTTTGGGAGTATTTCCTAAGAAGTTTATTTTGATGAAAAGCTTCAAGAAAGGTATTTTCATGTCAAGTTTTGGAGCACTTGGTGACAAATTGCTGTTGTGATAATTTGTTTTGCTCACTGGTATCATCAGTTCTGAAAGAACCTACTATTGTGGGTTGTTTTCAGAGTGCTTAAATGTCTGCTGACAATAGTTTTATTATGTTGTTTTGGTTTATTTAAAGGAAGATCTTTTTTTCTACTCTAATTCTTCTGATCATTAGTAGTTAAACACTTTGTTTCCAAGTATGTTGATTTATATTTCTTTAAGTTGGGCAGTAATGGGTAGGCAGTACTTTCTCTATTTTGAATATTGAAGACAAAGGAAATCACTTTCTAGACATGAACAATTGATGACTACTCATGCACTTTTTTCCCTTCTTTCCTGCATGGGTAAATTTTTGAATTGCTAAATCCCAAGTTTGTTATAGATTTATTTTTTTTTTAGGTGAAATTATGATCCTGGGACAAAGGCAGGAGAGGAGCAAAGAGCAGACTACCCAATCAGAGCTAACTAAAATTTTAAAATTTTACCCAGAAATCTCTATATAATCATAAAAAAGCCATGAACCATAAAATATGATGTATTAGCATATATATATAAAGCACTAGGTACAGTAGATCTGGGATAATGTAAGTGCAAAAAGGTTTCTAGACACCATGATGAATTCTGTGCCAAGTTCTGTTATTCATGAGTGCACTGATCTTCACTGTATTGTATATGGATGATACTTCCCAGGTACTACTTCTTCCAGCCTAAACTTTTGATTTAAGTGGATTATGGGGTTTGAAATACTGAAGAGTGACTCTTATTAATATTGTCCACTAGTTACCTAATCTCTCAAGTTCCTCTACAAGAAAGAAGATTTGGTCTCCTGATTGTTGGCTGGGTCAGTAATCTTTGATTGCTGCCTACTAGACCTATGACTCCCAAACTCTGCTGTAGAGAAACTTCAGAAGATCAATTAATTCTCAAGGTGTCACATAAAAACAACCAGTCCAATACAGCAATCTTGGACAGTGAGATCAGACAGAACCTTGAGTTACTATTAATTGTCTCTTATCCATCACTTTTTAGCTGAAAGAGGGATGTAGCTACTTAAATGGTTTGAGAGCTATGTGGTGCTTAGCTCCTGGCTGGGGTTAAGCAACGACAGTCCTCTCTTGTGCCTAGTGTGGGGCAGTATCTATGAGACACAGTCTCACACAGCTCACTCCAAATAATTGAAATTATTTTGGCCACAATGGAAGATGTAACCATATATACATTGATCAGATATATCACTTGTCATTAAAGGGAGATTTTACGTGTATAATTTCAGTCTTTCAATTTTTTGAGATATATTAAAACTTAAATAATACTAATAAAAATATTAATAATAGCCTAGAACAAATTTATTTGCTTAATTTGCTTTCCTGTATATTATATTTGTTTAGTTTTACTTTAATTTTATGACACATTTGAAAATCTAAAACACCATATTCTTTCTTGGTCAAGATCATTTCACCTCTTCCGTTAATCTTTTTTTTATTTTCTTTTCAAGTATTTTCACTTCCCCTTTAACATTCTATAATTGGCTGAAATAAACCTTCTTTTAGCTCTTATTTTCTATAATAAAGTGAAAATCACTAATTGTAGCTTGCTTTGTTTATTTTTTTTCTAATACAGTGGCATCAGCAATAAGATTTCCTTTGTAATTTGTAGTATAGGTTAGAAAATTCATAATTTCTATGCCATTCTGTTTTGCTAATCTTAATCTTATGTTACAGAAATTCCACCCCAAACAGTAAAACTAGTATTTGCAGCCTCCTTGCCTTTTGAGGTTTCTTAAGATCAATTAAGTGATTTTTTTATGTATCTATATCCATCTCTATCTCTATCTCTATCTCTATCTCTATCTCTATCTCTATCTCTATCTCTATCTCTATCTCT
>NC_031768.1:46136442-46231475 GCF_001522545.3 Parus major
AAGGGCACAAAATCTGTATCTCAGACTCCAACATTTAATAACCTGGCATACTATTTATTTGAACATACTTGCACCATGGTATCTAATTATTTGTTTATTAAAGCTTTTTAGTTGCATGGTTTGGGTGGGGTTTTTTGTTTATTTGGGGTTTGCTTTGTTTTGTTTGTGTTCTGTTTGTGCATTTTTTTGGGTTTTTTTAATCATTACCTAGCACTCTAAACTCACCAGCTAACATACTGTTGAACTAAGTTTTATTTGGATCTTTAGTTGGTGTTTTGACATAATGTACTTTGTATACTAGCTATTCTTCTTTTGTCAGCTCACCATTTCTTTAATCAATTTTTTGTTATGAGCAGGAGATATTTATCTATTGCGGCACACTATTCTTTCTGTCCTCATTGTACTTGTACCAGGTTTTCTCTTTAAAGAACACTCTTTAAGAGAAGGAAATTACATAATACTGAAATTTAATTAGCCGATTTTCTTTCAGATATTAATTTTACTCTCCATGATCCTTCTTGTCTTTCATTTTGTACTTATTCTCATTTTTGTGTCTTCCTGCTCAGCTTCTGTCTTTTTCATATTGCGTTACATTTCTAGGACATAAATCTCTCTAGGTTGAATCATTACTTTACCTATATTTGTCTATATTTCTGCTTCTCTTTACTTGTGTGGTGTTTAATCACTATTATCATGTGACACTAGACATCATTAAACAGATTTAAGCAAAAGGTTTTCATTTTTTCTAAGTTGCTGAATTTATTTAGAAAAGAATAAAAAACAAAAGTAAAATATTTTTCCTAAGGCTGATCTTTCTAAAGCAGTGTCTGGAGGCCAGTGTGATCAAGATAGCACTTTGATTGATCAGTGTGCAACAATCTAATCAGCCTGTCGCTGTTGGCTAAATTACTAACTTTTGTTACTCAAAGGGAACATCAATGGAAATTGCAGCAATGTTTCTAGCAGTTGGAAGTTAAAAAATAAGACTGTGCTAAAGGAAGAGCTGTTATGAACACCAGGAGCAAAAATTCAAAATATCTCCTTTGATTTATTCTGTACAAAGAATATGAAATTATGACCAATTATAATTCTGCTTAAACTTAGCTTTTTTGCTGCAGCTAAGGATGATAGGAATAATGGAAAACTTCTAGAGCAGATAGTGAATTTTTAAAAATTAATTTATTATATTTTACTTTTTTAAAAGTCATTATTGAGCCCTTCTATTTATTGGAAGATAATGAGACCTGTAAATACCTATTTTGTCCTCTTTCTCAGGAAGGAGAAAGAAGGGTGAGGAAATTATGTGTGTAATCTACTTGTCTTCCCAGAAAGGTGACTGAGAAATAGATAGAAGAGGACTACAGAGGTATGAGCCTATATCAAGGAACTAATGTTGTGTTCCACAAAACCTTTGCCAGGAGGAAAGGAGGGTGGATGGGAGTGTTAAATTTTCTGTGAATGCCCCTGGGCTACTGTCTTGTGCACAGAATTTATTGATACAATCATAGTGTATCTTCAGATTTTAGTGTAACTCCTGTGAATGGCAAACCTAGCCTCCTGTCCAGCTCAAACCAAAAACCAGCTATCCACAGGCAGGATGGAGCAGCTCCCTGCATGGAGCCCCAGTTCAATATGAAAATTCCCCATCAGCTGTGGGTGACATGACAATGACGTCCTCTTCTGATGGCATCTTCCTACCACTCACAGACTGAGTTACGGCTCTGGATGGTCTGATAAAACTCATCAGCACCCAGTGTTAAGGCATTTTTAATTCCTAAATAGGTTAAAAACGCCTCTGGCTTACTTGTCAATCACCCTGCAAGTCTAAGCCTTGTTTCATGGCCTAGTATTATTTGTCTGACAACTGTTGGTTTCTCTCCTGAAGCATGTTGGGGAAGTTGTTACACAGAGAAGATTATACAGGGGAAAAATATTGGGTTTTTTACTTATTATTTTGCTTCCTATTTATTCTATCATTATTGCTGAGATTACTTCAGTGCAGCTAATAAAACTGATATATGTAGAAACACCTGATACTTCTCAGATGTAAAGCTGAATACTCTCTACTACTGCCATGACTTTATGCAATATCATGTTCCTACTACACTATTAAAGACACTCTTGCCAGGAATACTATCTCTATGTGTCTGAGGCTAGTTTCTGATTGAAATAACTTGACCTGTCAGATTTTAAAGCATACAGAGAATACTGTCTACAATACTCAAGCTAAAGAATCACAGAATCATAGAAAACCTGGATTGGAAGAGACCTTAAACATCATCTAGTTCCAAATCCCTTGACCTGGGAAGGGAAGCCATCTGACTAGAAGGGGTTGCTCAAGGCCACAACTAACCAGGTCTTGAACACTTCCAAAAGTAAAATATTTTTATAGGGGACACTTCTGGACCTTTGAAAGTGATTTTAGCAATTAAAATTTCAATTATTGTTGTCTACAAGAAACAGTAAATAGTAATATATAGAGTTTATGCATACATAGATTTATATTCACTTTTTACAATCTCAAGGAAAATTTACATCCTTTAACCTTTTAAGGACTTACATCCTTAAAAAGTCAATGTCATCTGAAGTGTTCATACAGTCTGGAAGTTTATTTCTCCTATTTATTGTAAATGTTTCATTGAAGTTTAGAGACCTCAATGTGCCAAAAATCAAACATGCATTTAACACGTTTTCCTTCAACAATACATAATTTATATTAGTGACTATTGTCTTGAGAAGGTGTTCTTTTTTATTATTTTTATTAAGTAAATATTGTGAATATTGCTGCAAATTTTAAATATTGTGAACTTTATTTCCTGTAATTCTGCTCAAGTGATAACCAACAGTAGCTGTCTAATAGATGCATGTGGTCACTGAAAGTGGATTTCAGTGGAAGATAGAGAACAACAAACTAGACAAAGGCTAATTAGAGCAAAACATCCATCTGATCAATGTCCATCTCAAGTCAGGTGTGGAAGAAATGATATCTGTAATCAGTACGCAAATATGAGTCAATTATCTTTCTCCATCAATAGTGGACAACCCAAGACCCACTGAGCTCTCCTGCACATCCTCAGACTGCATGGCAGAATCTCCCCTTGAGTCAGGATGCCTCTGAAGATCTTTCCTTGAGGCCAAGAAATTCCCTGCAACAAGAGATTCTCTGTGATTAACATGTTAAACTTTGAAAGCTAAGAGATAATTAATTGACTGTGCATATGTACTCCTTTAGGCAGAAACCCTTGACTAAATATGTGTCCAGCTACAACTAAACTCCCACCTGAGAAGCTTAAAAAGCACATTGGGACCTTTCTAAACTTCTGGAATCAACAAAAACTCCCCCTGACAGCTTTATTTGACCCTGTCCTCTATGCAGCAAATAATCAAGTATACATTGATTTTAACCTTGTGAAACCATTGTCACATGTATTATTAAATTTAGTAATCTGTTTCATATCAATAAATAAATAGCTACTTCCCTCTTTCAAGTGAAGTATTTAATTTCTGTGCTTTTAGTAAATTTAACTGTGCATTATTTTCCTGTTTTTAACACTGATAATATAGTGTGTCTAATGTAAGCCCTTCAAAGTATTTGGAAAGTCTCAATTTTCAAGGCAGTATCCATTGGTGTATTTAATTCAATTAAAAGACTGTAAAAGTTTATGTCATTTGCAAACACTAATTTGCTATCACTACCCTTATTTTTTTTGAATTCAAGGTATATGGCAAACAATGTATTAAATCATATCCCAAACTTTTGTGGTGTGAGAAGGCAAGGTTTTAGAGTTCAGTAACTACCTGTGTAGAGATTCTTGACTACAAGTGAATCTATAGAACGAAAACCAAAATTCATTACATTTTTCATAGGGTTCACAGTGACAATGAGTATACAAAAGGCATTTGACTGCACATTATAACACACCCTCTAGTAGCTTCTTCCTGCTAGAGAGCCTTAGGTAAAATAAATGAAATAAAATTGATTGATTCAATCTGAATAATTTTTAAAAATGAAAGAAAAATTTTTGATTGTTTTCATCTAATTCTGGCTTTTGGCTGATTTTTTTTAAATTTATTTTTCACTTTCCACTTCAAGAGAACGACTTTCTTTTTCATTCTTCAGGGATTTAGAAGGTCAAGAATGTTATTCTTTGCTATAATCAATTACAGGTTTTGTTAATTTTCACATAATTTTTTGTATGCGACAGAATTTTTCGTGTTTCCCATTTGGTAAAAGGCTGTGAGCAGAGGAATTCTGCTCTTTGTTGTCCGCCACATTGGGCTTCCACAAAACCTTAACCGAAGGATTGTTATCCTTCTAGAAACTGAGAAAAACCCTGGGGAAAACACTTTATTGGAGTGGAGAAAGAAGAAAGATAAAAAAGTAAGCAGTGAAAATGAAAAAGGAAGTCACAAGGCTAGAAAAGAGCAGGAGACTGGAAAGAAAGAAGAATTAAGAGGGAGCAGGATTTAAAAGCCCCTGCAGAGTAAGAGAACAATTTTTTTGGAAGGTACACAAAAGAGACTGAATAGAGTTTCTTGCCAGTTGGAATCTGAGGATTGGCAGCAAGACTAGGGAGATGGAAAAATTGGACACAGTATCAGAACAGAATTTCTTTCCAGGCCCTTGTTTGGTATTCTGCTTCACCCAGAAGAGTTTATGTCTTTCTAGTTATAAATATTTGTCTTCTAATGTCTGTTTCCCAATATCTAGCTTCAGAGATTAAAACCTTTCTCTAGTATACTTGGGATGTTTTTCTTTAAAGAAGTGGGGCAGACTACTTCGCCTCAGAGATGTAGCAGACATTAATTTTCATGCATTATGGGTATAATTATAATTCAAGTACTTAAGTCCTAAGAATTGAGGATGGTATTTTTTTTACCATAATATGTAATGAGAAAATAGGAAATATCACTCTTTCTTAATTTGCTTACTTTTAAAAATGCAGATAGTTTTATTTTGAGCTCAATTATTATTTTGGTACACACTAACTAATTTATTTCAATGAAGGCACCATCTATAAGTGATACAGCACCCAACGATACTTTCTTGCTGTTTGGTTTCTATACACAAGGTGGTACTTGATCTAAAAATTGGAATTTGTTGTTGATCAAGCTGGTCCACAGTTTTAATGAATGCCAGGTCATAAGACATTTGCATGATTAAAAAAGATAATTACTTTAAACAAAAATTGATTTAAAGCTCAAAGGAGTTGAACATTGCTTCTTTGGAGTCACTAGAGAGCCTTAAATTAGTTTTTCACTCATCATCAACAAATAATAAAGTTGAGCTATGGAAATTTGTTACACTGTTTACTTATAAACATTTAAAATATCTAGAAAACAGCCTTTCTCTGAAACTGCGTCTTACTTAAATGTTCTCTCATTCAGATACTCAGTTAAATGTGGGAATATTGCTCAAGCTGGCTCATTTATATAACTCACAAGCAGATAACAAATTCTTGATTTCTTTTGGGGTTGTTGGACAATTTCTATTTAAAATAACAAATTTGTTAAAGAATTGAGTTCATTCAACACACTTGGGGAAAAAAAAATCAACACCACCCTCTTACTTCTCCTCAAAAACATCTAACCAAATAAAAATATCACCTAAAGCCAACAACAGGTATCAAACTGTTAAACTATAACCTGTATCTGGTAAAAAAATGCAATAGAAAGCAAGGGTATTAATGCTTTAGAGTATGCATTCTGGTAAATCAGATGTTTGGTTAACCAAACAGAGATAAACAAAAAAACAAGAAGTGAAATCATCTCTAGTGACATTCTCACAATGTCACTAAAAAGAAAAGAAACCCCAAAAAAACAAAATAACCCCTCACACCACCCATTCAGGCTACGATATACCTGGCAGAATAACTTGTGCAAGGTAAGAAGGTAGTAGCACATGTTATAAATCATTTAATCAAAATTTATAATGATTAATAATTTTTACTGTGCACTGCTAAAGATGGGTCTTGTCAGCCATAATGGATAAAATGTGTTTCTGGGCCAGTTTTGACATAGCTGGAATTGAAACATATTTTTTCTTGCAGATTTTCTTGCAGTCTCCTCACAGCTGTAAAAAATAGGCAACAGGCTGTGATTTTCCTATCTTCTGCTGCTTTCTGTGTCTGGAAAATGACACATGAAGAAAAACATGGCTTTAAATACCTTCTGCTAAAGTGAGGATTACCATGGTTTGCTTCATTGAAATCATCTTGCTCTGCAGGAAGTAAAGCCTCCTGACAGCTGTCTGTACTTCAGGAGCTAATGGCCAAAGCCACTGTCTTGTTTCCAGTTTTCTGCTCGAAGTCATGCAGTTTAGCAGAATAATAAGGTACAGAAGCATATGCCAGTTGACAACTCAGTGTTGTTGGTAACAAACCAAACTGTAAACTATAATTCTCTGGGGAAATCTCAAACACCTGCAACTGTAAAAGTCTCCTCAGAAAGAGACACTTTATGATGAAATCACTCAGTTATGGGACAATCTGTCAAAGGTGTATTGGAGATTTTTTCATTTGTCTTTGTGGCTATCATTTTGGCCTCTAGATTTATCATGAAACTTCTGTAGGGTGAGATTTCTAAATTTTTGTGATTTGATTTATAGATTTATTCATTTCTTAAAGCCACTGCTGGAAGGGCACAGCTACCATTCTCTTAGGCAGTGTTTCCTTATATTGCACAGGCATACATTTTGCATAGAAAAAATTTGTTCTTTCTGTTTTTGTTTTTTTTCTTAGTATGAAATAAAAGTCTGCAAAGAAGATGTAAATAGCATGCATAGGAAAACAAATAAATGAAAACCAGACTAATTCTCTTGCTGTTTTACAGCCAGTTAATAAAAAAAATTTGGATTGGTACAAAAGGAGAGGCAAGCCAACATGCTTAAATACATGAGTCAAATGGCTTACTTTGGAGAAATAGAGAAGCAAATTAAGAATTTTTACTGAAGATTTCAAAATAAGCTATTCTCCCTTAATTTTTTTGATCAAGGAAAAAAAAGATTTTCATTGCTGATTAAAGAAATTTGGGCAACATTTGTAAAAGTCTTTTCATTTCATCAATTGAATTTCTTGTAAGAAACTTGTCAACCTAATTTGACAAGATATTTTAACTTACTGTGAGAGACTTGTCTATATTACCCTTTCTGACTATAATATCTTTATTAGATTGTAGCTCCTAGAGAATGCAGTGATAGCATATTTTTTTCCCCATGTGTTACACATGCACACAAACACACGAACCCCACTCCCCCCACACTTAAATGAGTCTTTCAGAACTGACCAACTAAATATATCTCTATAGCTGTAAATTGCCACACAGATTCTAAAGCAGCACATTTCACTAGAAACCCTGCTGACAATCAAGAATCAAGAGGAGAATTACAGTGCATTTTATTAATATTGTTTGAAAACAAATGCTCCAACAAGCCATGACTGATTTTTTGTTTTTTGTTTTTTGTTTTTTTTCTGGAATATAAGGAAATCGGGTTTTATTTTTTTCTATCATAAAAACTAAGAACCAGTTTTAGATTATGCACATTTTCAGATTTCTTATGTGTTTTGTCTAACTGTGCTGACCTCCCTCATTTATACATTATAATTGCGTTCTGTAACCGTCATGTCAAAGTGAAAGTTCTCCAAAGAATCCTCTGGTACAACAGAACTGATTTCCAAGAAAAAGAAAATCCTCTGAAGTATGTCACTCCTTTAAAGCTTGAACTGAGACTGGGAAACATACACTGCCTACTAACCAACAATTCTTCTTGTTAGTTACCCAGGCTTCTCTTGCTGCTGAAGATCCCTTTAGAAGATTCTAAGTACTGTTAAGGCAAGATTGCAAGAAATGCACTTATATAAGAATTTTGAGGAGTAAAATCATGCAAAAAAGGATCAAAGCAAACATTATACATAAAAATGCGTAATTATTTATATATTAATCTATACTTCCAATAGCCTCATATTTTTAGTATGGGTATAGTGCAGAAAAACCAGGATTTACCTGAAAGATAGCACAAGCAAGGAGTTAATTTGAACAAACTGGAGCTGATGATCACTCTCTGACCTGAAGGAAATAATCAGTTGCCTAGTGCATAAATATAATCAATCCACTTGCAAAGAAGAGTGGGATGAAAACCAATGCTGCCAAGGAAGTGACAAGTGGCAAGAAGAAGATGAAGTAGAGGGTATATTCTACATGGAAAGGAAATTATTCTTCTGGTACATCAAACTGTTATATCAGTTTGATGAAAGTGCAAAGTAATTGATTTTAATGATACTGAGCGATTTAAAAGGAGGTTACATGCTTTTACTTAAAAGCTGCACAGCAGTGCCACTTTTTAATTTTTCTAAGACTGATTTATATCCATTTATATTCCAAAGAATTTTTCCACAACTTTGCATAAAACAGTATCATTATCCTTACTAAGGAACATAAGGTGAACTGTCAAGGAGACTTTACAAAATAAGCACTGTGACATTAATTAGTCAGGATCAATTTTAAGAAACAGAACAACTTATCAAAATTTTTTTCCTTTAATCATTAAGGGCATTATTACCAATATTATAAAGATTTAGATGGATTGTAGCTTCTGATTTTTAATTTGACAGATTTTTTTTGTTTATGTACTTTCAGAAAGGAATTAATTTTAATAGAGTGAAACATCTGAATTTAGCATGCAGGGACAGACTAATCTTTGTGAAAAGACTTCACAGGAAATAAATATTTCTCTGAATTATCAGAATATTAAAAACTTACAAAAGAATTTTCAAACTCATGTGCTGTTCAGAATATTCTCAAAAAAAAATACTAAGTAGAAGTCTGTCTTCACTTACACAGTGCTGCCTTTTGTGTGAAAAATCTTAAAATACTTTTCATTTTTATGATCGATATCTTAACATTTGATGTTAAGCTTATCTTGAAAGAAATGTTCAGAAGAAGCAGAAATTTAAATTCAAAGTCTGTCTTTATAAAGTAAATCCAGAAGACAGCTCTGTTTCACACAACTTATTATGATCGATTCCTTCCATTTTTAAAGATTAAATAACCATTTAATGTACCAATATCCTTGAAGCCTTAGGAACAGGCACTGCTATTGATGTTGATGTTTTTGTTACACTACAAAATCATAGATCATTCAGCATATAAAAATGGAGATGGATCATTTAATTCAAACTAAGATAGATAAAGAAGAAAATACAAACTTTCTTCATTTTAAAAGGCTCAAGGAGACTGGATGTGCCTATTGTTGCTTTTTTTTTTTTTTACAATCTCTTTGAAATGCAGAAGTATGTAAAATTGTACAATTTGCCCTTTCAATTTAGTAGAAAAACAAACATAAAACCCTACAAGTAGTCAAATACATGTATTTTTACATTTACTATTCTTCTATCAAGACTGTGGGTTGGGCATGGAAATGTGTTTTTTGGTTTTCATATGAGATGAGTTCTACACATTGGTCCCATGTCATTTGTATAGTTCATGAAATAAAATATATGATTCTTATTCCTCTTACTCTTACTACTACATTATTAGCTTGTTTCATAATGCTGCATCAAAGTAGAAAAACCCAATAAAAGAAAAGGATGGGACCTGAAATAGAATTAAGTCTGAATATTTTTAATGGATATTTATAATATGTACAAGTAGATATATATATCTTTTGTGTCTTAGATTTTAGACTTAGACACCATCCACCCAAAGCTAATTACTGCGATGCATTCCCTAATATTTTCATTTCACCATCAAAATAACCTAAATTGAACAGAGTAATTCTGGCTTCAAAACACATCTAAAATATCTGATAAAGGACTACTTCTTGACAAGCAGAAATCCTAAACAGACCTCTCATAGAGTCTATGAACATGGAGCACTTGGGTATGAATTTCCAGCAGAATATATTATTATTTTCTGGAGGAAAAGGTCAGAAATTGACTACAAAAGGGTTCTTTCAATAGGCTTAACATCCTATTGAAAGGGATATTTCCTCCCTCCACAAGTTTTTGAAGGGCATACAACTATATGAAATTTGAAAATAACAGCTATTACTATTACACTATATCAAGGAATGTATTGTGGGTTTACTAGAATGCATTCAATCCACAATTATGGACCAGAAAGTGTTTAAGGAATCGTGAAGTTAAGACGAGATGAATAAAAAAGTAAGGGAAAATTGCCCTATTGCCAATTTGAATACTATGGGAAACCAAATAGAAGTGTTTTATTTAACAGTGATAAAATTATACTGAGAGACAATTTTTAAGTAAAAATTATGAACCATAGAGATTTTAGTAATGTGAAGCAGAACAATACAACTGATAGCATATCTTCCCTTCTGCAAGCAAACTAGACCTCTTTGGAGTGTGAATCACTTCTTTGTTACTGCACCAGTTTTGAACTCGGCAAGGTGTCTTAGAGGTCTAAAATTCTGTGAAAAAAAGGAAGGTGAAAAAAGTGTGAATTAAGTGAGATAAAAATAAGCTAGGAATGCTTACTTTTCAGATACAGAAGGAATAATTTGAAATATTGGAATGAAAATGCTGCCCAAACCGTTCAATGCAAAGTTGGGTCAAGATAAGTAATAAACAAAGGTTAGAGAATGAGCACATACTAAATGAGTTGATGTGGTCTCAGATCACACATCAATGAAGAGTGGGATCAATCAACTGCCTGTGTTGCAACTAACCGTAGTTATGTACTCTTAGTGTGCCAAATTCCTGTTAGAATTACAGTAACCTTCATTGAACTTGCATGGATATGAAATACAAATTATTCTGATAAAATAATCATGACAGGCATCCTCTTTTTTGACTGAAACTGTGTGTGTGGGACTGGAACTCTATGACAGTTCATATACAGTAAGAATAACATAAATAGTGAGTGACGTGAAAGGTACACGTTACCTTGGATTACTTAGTTTTTTGTATTATCTAATTAGACTGCTGTGGAGGGAAACCTAAAAATCTGAGAGCATTTTAAAAAACAGGAAAATTTATTTTTTTTTCCCCTTTGGATAAACAATAGCTTTAATAGAAGGAGAACCACAGAAATGTCCCTGATACACAATTTTTAACAAAATAATTTTTTAAACCTCCAGCTCAAATGCATTTTGAGATGTTTCTCTGTGGCCAAATTATCAATCTTGGACCAATTATGAAAGATTGGTCAAAACAGGTGAAAAATTACTACTGTTAAATTTGTCTTTGAAATAAAACTTTTTGCCTTCTCAAAAGTTCAGAAGTGAATGTGAGTAACTGAAAAGATTAATAGCAAACATTGGTATGAGCATTAGATTTTACTGGGTCTGAAACTGATACAAAATGGTCAGAATTTGTGTACTTCCCTGTATATAGGAACTTATTGTACTTCTTTTTATCTACCATTTTATGACATTTTTCAAAACAATCATTTATTTTTAGGTGTAATTTCACAAGGAAACTAAGTTCATAAAGAACTTTTCACCTTTTCACTTTTATATGATATTGCAGGTAAGCATAAATAAATTTGTACACACAGACCTCAAACTGAAGTGTAACTTGTATGAACATAAATAGACATAAAATTCAATACAGTAATTTATGCAAGCCTCTTAAACAACACCAGAGACAAAAATCAAGAGTAACTATACCAAAAGAAATACAGGACACAACAGAGAAAAATCATGTCGAATAATAAAAGTGACCAATAATCCATATTTGATCCATTAATTTGAATTTTAATGTTCCAATAATTAATGCCTACTCTTACTTGGATAATCACTGGAAACATTTCTGGTTTTAGTAGAAGAGAATATTGGTTATCTTAGAGCTTTTTGGTATTATGACCATAAAAATAAGCAATAACCATCAAAATGAAGACTTATATCCTGACACTTTTACTCCTGCTGTCTAACTGCAGTGAATTTTAATATTTGAGACATAAGCAAAGAAAATCAGTGATCAGCCGTATGTAATTCTTGACTGCCAAATTATCTCAGGATTAATTTCTTATTTTTTAAATATACTCTCTATGGTTTGCTTCTAAAAAGCACTACATAAAACATGATTTTATTTATTGTTAGACAGTGAGACTTTGATGGTACAGGAACACTTTAGAAAACAGAGATGAAACATTAGAATTATAAAAGCACATTATGCCATTCTGTGGATGCTGTCATTCAAGCAATGTTGTCATGGTTCAACACAGGTTGATCTGAGAGAAAGCACTGAGTTACAGGAAACTGAGAACACTTTATTTCTGAATGACAATATCCAAACAGGGGCACTAATGTACTTATCTTCTCTCCTTAATCCAAATGATCTTAACTTTTCTGAAAGTTTCTGTTTGGAACCACCTTAAAGGGTTTACAGAAAAGCCTTAGGAACTATTGTGAACATCACACAGCATAGAACACTGAAGTGTTTGTTCTGGTGGGTTTCTTTGGTGTTTTGTTTGTTTGTTTGTGGGAGGGTTTTTCTTGGTTTTTTATTTATTTTTTTTTTGGTTGGTTGGTTGGTTTCTATTTAAAAACTTGTTTTATAAATTAGAATGTCAGCTTGCAGGAATTCCAAATAGGATGTGAATATTATTTCCTACTTTTAAAATTTATAGGTAGATTCATTTTACTAAATTTATAGATAGATTTACTAGGTAATTAATATACAACTTTGTTAAGTTTCCCAGTAAATGTATCCAACATTGGCACTTAATCACAGAATCTCAGAATCAAAGAACAGTCTGGTCTGGAAGGAGACCTCAAAGGTCATCTAATCCAACCTTTTTTGGCAAAAGCACTTGAATAGATGGCCCAACACCCTCTCCAGCTGGATCTATAAAGTGTCAAATGCTGGGGAAGGATCACGTCCAAGGGGAGATTATTCCAATGGCTAATTTCTCTTTTGAAGAATTTTCCTCTTGAGTCTAATCAGAATCTACCTAGTAGTAATTTGTACCCATCGTCTCTCATCTTTTCCATGTGACTCCTTGTAAAAAAGGGAGTCTTCTTCCCCTTTGCAGCCACCCTTTAAATACTGGAAGATCATGACAGGGTCTTGTCATAGCCTTCTTTTATCAGGGTAGAAAAACCCAATCCTCTCAGCCTTTCTTATTTCAGCCTTCCAAGTCCTTAAATGGTCTTTGTGTTTCTTCTATGATCCTTTACAGCCTCCTCACATCTTTATTTAGTACCATGGAACCTTGGAATCATAAAATGTTTTGGGTAGGAACTTAAAGATATTTAGTTCTACCTCCCCACACTATGGGCTGGGACAAGTTCCACTAGACCAGGCTGCACCACCTAACCTGGTGTTATCAACTATTTCAAGGATGGAACATGTATTACTTCTCTGGCCAACCTGTTCCAGTGCCTCATCACCCTCCCAGTAAAGGATTTTTCCCTAGTATTCAATTTGGACCTACTGTTTTCCAATTTAAAACCATCCGTCCCTGGTCCTGTCACTGCACAGCCTTGTGAAAAGCCCTTCTCAGCTCTCTTGTACCTTTAGGTACTGGGTGGTTGCTAGAAGGTCTTCCTGGACACTTTTTTCTAAGCTGAACAACCCCAATCTCTCAACCTCTCTCACCCTAAACAGGTCCATGTCCTTATATGGAGGATCCCAGAGCTAGATGAATAATTCCAGGCAGTTGTCTTACCAGAGTAAGACATTTCAGAGTCTTATTCTAGCTGAATAAGAAATGGTGTGATTTGTTTGCAGATTCTATTATCATTTTAGACTTTGTACAGTATGCAGGAGAAATATTAATGGCACTATAGATATGATGTATGTATGACCTGTGGGAGATCCAAACCCTTTAGTAGAGGCAGATAGAGCAGACAAGGTACACCAACATGCTACAAATCCCCTTCATGCAGGCATTCAGTTAAATTGAATCACATGTCAATTCAATGGAGAATTAACAGACTATTGTCTGAAACTATCTATATAGCAAATCAAAAACTGATTTTATTTTCTGGTTTCTCACTAGTTTCCTGCTTTATTGGGGAGTCATGAAAAAAATAGATTCCTTCTTTGTGAAGAACTTTATTTAACTTATGAAATCTACTTTTTCTTTGAGCTTTGTTTCATGAATAAGCCTTGTACTTGGATTATGTCTCAGAAGAGAAATTAAGGAACTTTAGAATTGATATCCCAAAGCCATTTGATATCTTGACCTGGATTAATCTTGTATATTTCATTCTAATGTTTGAGAACATCCACTGACTTGATGGTGAGCAGTTTTGGTACTAGGAATCACATTGATATTGTGCTTGAAGTGTGTACTGCAACTGACATATTTCATTAAATATATTTGAATTGTGTTTTCACCATATTTTGTATCACTCTTCTGAAGTGGAAACCCTCTGTAACATCAATTATCTTCAAATAAGTGACCATGATGTTCAACCTTCCACCCACCAAGTGTGGAATATCTAAAAGAACCTGGTCAAAGGGTATTGAGCCAGGGCAGTGTGTCATTATGTACTGTGATTTATTGGTCTCATATCTCAAAATAAAAGGTTCTTTTCAACACAGCATATTACCCAAGTTCTGTGTTACCAGGGGTGTTCTGTTCAGCAACTCCTAATGACCTCAAAAAAGACTTTGCAAACAGAACGTCGAGAGCTTAAGTGTACAAAAGGATTATTAATTGTGCAATATTTAAAGGATACTAGACAAAGTGTTCATATGACCCTTCCAGATCACAGAGTCTTTTCTGGCTAATCTTTTGTCAGGTTGTGAGGTAGATGGCCAGCCCCTGTTCCAGACTGCTTTGTTTCCACACAGTCTCGGGCTTTTTTGTGCTGGCATTCTCCTTGAACACTGCAGAAACTAACAATCCTATCTGGACACTCCTACTTTTATCTGAAATTTAGCCTTTCTCATTTGGTAAAGTTCACCCTTCTAAACCTTTTCACCACTCATTTTCACAGCTTCACAGTCTCAGAAGTCTGGTACAAGGTGACCAGACAGTACCATACCAGAGCTAAGGCCTTGGATGACAGGCAGAGGAACCCCGGGGAATGGGAGGGAGCTAATGGAAGGCTTTACAGAGTGAGGGGTTCAAGACCCAGAAATCTCTAAAGGCAGTTATGATTTCTGCTGTCTGATTTGTTACTCTGATTTGATTCCTGCATTTCATATTGTTTGATTTATATGGCTAGTAAATTTCTAAATGGTTCTAAATTTGAGAAAAATACAGAATGTATCTTATATTTTCAGTCTCTGAAATACTACTAAAATGACAATTCTCAGTTAGTCAAATGCCACTTTTCACTTCCAGTGCAGCTAAAGCAATTCAAAGTATAGTACTAACATCAGTGACAATAGAAATCTGACCAATACTTTACAGTTTCTATAAAATCCTTGATTTAATTTGTGTGAATTGTTGTTTTTATAAAAGGCTGTCAGGTTCTGTCTAAATCACAAGGGAAATATTGATCTTGTTTTCATGATTTTACAGCTGAAGAAAAATTGCAAAAATTGAAGGGAAAAATTAAGTGTTTGATCAAGTTTGTGTCTTACTGAAATGGATAATCTTTTAATGGTGAGAATTGAATTCACACAAGAAGTAAATGAGAGAGAATTTTCTGTTTTCTTCCAGAGTGTCAGTGAATAAATAACTACCAATTATAATGCAATTTGTTAGTTCTTTATTACTTCTATTGGAAAATTACCTTAAATTTTCATTCTCTTGCAGATCAGGAAAAGAATTGACAGAAAACTTTTTATGTAAGAAAATTTATTATGAAATAGTGCATCAAGAATATAATTATATCAATTATATTTTTTTTGGTTTTTATATAAAATGGTATTAAGTTAGGGAATTATTAGCTAAATAAGTAAAATTTATATTGTAAAATAAAATTTAAAAACCTGGATGAACTCAAAATTTCCAAGTACTCATCCTTAAAATTTCTAGTGTAGTTTGTGCAGTGCTGTGGTTTAATCCCAGCCAGCAACTAAGCAACATGAGCCACTTATTTACTCTGCCATTACCCACCCCTCATGGTGGGATGGATAGGAAAATGGAAAAGAGGTAAAACTCATGGGGTTAAGAACAGTTTAGCAATTGACACAAAATCATCTAATACTACTGCTACAAATTGCAAGTAAATGGAGACAAGAAAAATAGAGACAAATAAAACCCAAGGGAAAAAAAATCAAAAATAAACAATGATAGACTAAAGTTACTCACCACCCACTAGTGTCAAGCCTGTCCCTGGCAGTGATCAGCCTCTTCTGGCCAACTCCACCAGTTTATGGACAGAATATGCCCTTCTATGGTATGGAATCTCCCTTTGACTTGGCTGTCCTTTTCCCCCTGGGTTCTTTTGCACCTACTCACTGGGAAACTGAAAAGTCCTTGACTTGGGGTAAGCACAACTTAGCAAAAACTACATCACTGTATAATCAACACTATTTTCATCCTCAATCCAAAACACAACACTGTTTGTACCAGCTAATGGAAAGAAAATTAACTCTATCCCAAGCTCTATCTGTCCAGCCAAAACCAGGACATATGGCTTTTGTGCTTTTAATCAAATAACTCCAAGAATAAAATCTTTAAAGAAATAGTACATACATAAAGAAATAATACACATATCAATTTATATACCATTATTTCTACTGATTTACATAGACACATTTATGAAGATTATTTTTTATTCATATTTATTAATAACTTGTAAAGCTAGTCACACTTTGCCTGATGCATAAAATTAAATGTCACCATATCTGTATTTTTTTTCCTCTCTGAGGTGAAATTTAACACAGTAAGCTGGTGTAGCTGGAACAATATAAAATTCAGGAGTCTGATAGTTGGGAAAGAAGATAATGGTTTGAATAAGAAAACTCTACATTTTTTATTTTTTTTTCTCTTTTGAACTAAGTAGTCTTCTGTATCTGGCTCTTTCCACCATTAATGGCTGCTTTCAGATCTAAAGTTTTCTAGTTCACTCACAAAGAACCATCTTCCTTAGGTTCCACAGCATTTAGCCTGGATTATCCCTCTTCTTAAAGCACTGTTTTTTTCCTTTCAGACAGGATTGACATAATAATTCTTTCTACCGATTCTTCTTGACAGATCTGGGAATCAATAATTTAAAAAACGCAAGGACAAAAAATCAAAACAAAACCAAGACAAAACAAAGCAGCAAAAAACAACCCAAATCAAGCAAAAAGCAAACAAACCAACAAAAAAACCCAAACCAAACAAGTTTTGCAGCTTTGTATCTATTTTTGTTTGAAGACATGAAATTATCTGTGTTGACCATTTATTTAATCTGTAGTATCTCCTTTCCAAAAGATACTAACATCCAATTTAAAGTCTATCAGATCTAACATATTTCACATTGAATGTGTAAGTTATCATTGATTTATTAATTTCTGGGACAGTTTCATTTGTTCAAGATACTTGATGTCACTTTATTGCTTCAGTTATGAAAAACCCACAAAGTATGTCTGGATTTTTCTTTATTCTTGCAGTGGTCAATTCAAAGCCTGATTTTCTTGGATACTTTGTCAGTCTGAAATCACAGTCAAGATAAGTCTATATTCTCATACATAGTAATTACATATTAATGTGGGGCTTCACATGCACAGTGGGATAGGAGTGTTTTTTTCTCATCCTTCTCATTTTTCTCTGAATTTGCAGCACAAGTAACAGTGTCATGCAGGAGTCAAGCTCATTCTTTCTCTTTAGCCTTAAGCAAACTGCCAAACAAACCAACAAACAAACCAATCACCCCCTATTAATCTACCTTTGTCATAGAAACTTGGGGAAAAATTGGATTTTTTTTTTTCTTTTCTAATACATTATTCATAATACAACATTTTTTCCTTCAATATCGTAATTTGTTCTACTCCATTAAAATATAGTCCTGGAAATATTTTGTCCCTATTGTTACTTTGGTTTTTCAGAGCTTGAAACACTGCTGTTTAGGTTTCTTGTGACTGACAGGCAATTAGTTGCTCCTGGGTAATTCACATTGTTTTTAGCTTCTCAGTCTATGAAAGAAAGGAGGAAAAACAATATTTTCCAGATAATTTGTATCTGAAGATAAGCTCCAAAAATGAGGGTAATTTCTTTTCAAAAATGTTCTAAGAAAAATATTATTGTCTTTTAATTTCAGTGTCAACTGATTGATGAATTGGTAAATTATAGCCAGGTAGTAAGATTATTTTAAATGAAAGGTAGTTCTGTAAGTGTATTGTGCTACACTTTTTTACACCTGCATTGATTGATTCATTCAGCTTTTACTCTGTACTTGAGAAGGTTAAACTATAGCAGCAAGATCAGTAGAAAGATGTTTACTTCAAATAGCTGCAGATGAACCTTTCTGAATGACTAATTGACCTCATAAAAAAAAAAGGAAAAACTCCAAAGTAATATAAGTTTTTTTTTAATTGTTAAGTAGGTTGGAGAAAAAAAGTAATCAAAATATTGCAAGGTATTTTATTACATAATTAAACTGTGTTTTCCATGTTCTGCAGACTTCTCCTGTAGTAACTGCTTTTCAATTTTCAGACTGCAAAAAAGTAATTTCATTTTGTGCAGAAATGCTCTTTTATATTGATGTATTGTAAAACTGATAGAAGATGGCATTTAAATTATAGTCAGTTGCAAATTAGTATATTCATATGTAAAATAGTTTTCATTTAAGGAAAAGGTGCATCTCTTAAACATTAAGAAAGACACTTAATGGCTTTGGGTACACTTACTTTGTGCTGATGCTTTACAGAATAATAGTCAATACTTGCTCGTTTTCTATTTCAGAAAGCAAAAGGACAATATATCAAAACATTTGATTTTCTTCCATAAAAGACATCTGAAGTCATTCTTTTTTCCTGGGCAATTAAAGTGATAATGTGAGAAGAAAAAATAAAATTAATAATTATAATAAAAAGCAGGACTAATTATTTTTTTTTTTAAATAACTTTTTTGACATTATCCTTTTGACCCATATTACCTAGGCAGCATGTAGAAAGTATAAACTTATAGTGTATTCCAATTTATTACAGTGAGACATTAAGGAGAGAGAATGCTTTAGTATTAGAGAAGCAGGAACCTCTAAATTCTGAGAGAAAGCATAAACAATTTAGGATAAAATTCAGTTTCAGAAGGGTTCTGGAAGTGTGACTTTAAAAGATGTGTATTTAAAATTATTCAGGAAGGAAGACTGCACATCTCAGAGCTTTGGGAAGACTAGAACATGAGTTTATGTGTCCTATAACCAAAGACCATAGACTTCAACTCTGTCTTTGACCAGAGCACCAGAGGAAAATCCAATTTCAAACAGAATTGAAGTATGATCACATTAAGTGAACTTGAGTCCATGCAGAAGAATTTGGATAAACTCTGAGAGTAGAGCTCTGTATAATTACATTGTTCATGCTTGCTTATAGCTACATCCAAGGATGTCAGTGATCAAGTGAAAAAGTAGGAAATAAATAGTTTGCTATTGAAATATGTGCATATATGTTTACATATGCAAATGCTTAGAATTAGCCTAAGATATATATGATTTCTCTTTCTTCAGCATCTGGTTAAACATTATTATTCTGAAAAGTAATGTTCATAATCTTCACCTTGGCATCAAAGACATATATAGAAGTGTTTTTTCACTAGCATTTCATTCTTGCTTTTTTAAAACCTTCTGACTGCAACCTTTAAGTGAGGGTGTTCAGAACGACTCAGCAGATTGCTTCATGCTGCATGGCTTTTAACCTGTTTGTTTTAAACATGAAATATCTATAGCTTTTAATATTCCTGGCACATTTCCCTTGTCTCTCAGCGTGAAGTTCATTATCCTATGCAAGACAAATTAGCATAAAGACAGCCAATTTTAACTGAGCATCAGCCTGAAAAAACTGAGGGACTGAACTATCAGTTTCACACATGGGTCTGTGTCATGGCATGAGTCAGAGAAGCTTTAGATGAGGATCAGCAGACCAGCACTGATATTGTTCTTAGCAGCTCAGCAGCCAGGTTCAGTGACTTTTAAAAGATTGGGTCCTCACAAACACTTCAGTGTAGCATCTTGCAAGAAATCTGACCAGAGCTTCTTGTTTTATTTTAACCTAACTTACATCTTGTTGCTCTCTCAAAACTAACAGGTATATGAAAGAAAAGTAAACGATTAATGAGAATTTTAATAATGAAAATAAAAAAGTTATTTTTATTTAATTGAATTTAATTTCTTCCCAACACCAATGAATGTATTATACAAGAAATTAGTCTGCTCAGTTAAAGGCATGAATATGACAAAAAAAGTATTTGCTGGGAAAAAACAGAGTTCCAGATATCTGAAAAAGTTTGTGTATGAAACCCTACAAATTTTTGGTTTATAACAGTTGTGTGAAAGCATGCATTCTTTGTCTCCATGGAAATCCCTCCTATCTCCATCTGAGAGGGAAGGAACAGCTGGCAAAGTCAAAGCCAGCATTATCCCTTCAAAATCAAGAACAATACACTATGAACAATCAACTTTCCTGGAAAGAAAAATGCCTGTTTGCTCAAAAGCTAATGAAGTGCACATGCCTCAGAATAACAACTGGGAAGTCAGAAAGTGCCCTAAGCTCTGCCAGCTCTGCCCGTGTCATAACACAGGGCTCTCCCTTGACAGTAACTGTGAATACTAGATAGACTGAGCTATTAAAATCAAAAATGATTGATGCTTATTCAGAACCCTCACAAAAGGCTGCCCTTGACATGGACAGCTTAAGGTATTCAACTAATAAATTCACAGGGCCTTAGTTTAGCAAACTGAGAGCCAGAAGTTGCTCCCCAAGTACCTAAAGGTTATAATTGAACTTTGGCAAGACATTTACTTCAAGTCAATAACCTCCCACTGGTCTACCCGCAGTGCTGTCTGAAGGTACCTTGGGTATTGACAGCTGTCCAGCAATCTGGAATTACTAAAATTTTGGCAAAAGAAGTGTTCAAGCTTCTATGGTGGATGAGCAAATTAGAGGTGCTAAGCCAATAACCCCTCCACAGTTTGACTTCTGTTGGGTGCTGGCATAATAAAAACATAGACAATTTGTTTTTCACTATATCCTTTGGAAACTGGGATCATGTCTTATGTTTTCCTTTTCTATTTCAAGTACACACTGCTAGAATGATACACAGGGAAAAAATAACAAAAACTCTAGAAATAAAGTACACAGAAGCAGAACTTCTAATAGTCTGATCCTATAATTTATACTTGTGTGCACAGGCTTTCATAGCTGCAGAACTGCTTACCTGGAAAGATAATACATCGAGAACTGAGAAGTAGGTTTCAGTTTACCCCTTTTAATGAAGGTCTGGGCAAATCCCTGATATTAAATTCCACATCCTGGCACTATTTTATGAGGGACTGTTCAAGTCCTCCTTTATTGAGAAAATTGTAAAATGATAAGTGAAAGGGCTTGGGAAAAGGGAGGGGTTTCAAGACATATACTCCTTCAAATTCTCAGCACAGGCACAATGAGATTGAGGGATTAATGGATTGATAGAGTTATAGAACTCTGGAGACACAGAATCAGTCAGGTTGAAAGGGACTTCAGGAAGTCTATACTCCAAGATCCTGCCCAAGCAGGAGCAACTCTGAGGTCAGAAGCAGCTGCTCAGATCTGCATTAAGGCTGATTTTGAAAACCTCCATGTACAGAGTTGGAAAAATCTCTGTGGGTAATCTGCTCCAACTGTAGTTTTCATGTAAACAGTGATGAAGGACTGGAGGAAGAGGTGAGCAACAAAAAATGCAAATGTTAAAGCAAGATAATTTATTATTTATTTTGGTAATTTCCATGACTGTCTGATTTTTACATCTTGACTGTATTGTTGGGGCTGGTTCTGTAACAAAGATGCCATTCTCTAGTAATGCAGGCAAAAGGCTCTTTGTCATAATAAATAAAAATTCTATTGATATAAACTTTAAATAAAAGGATAAAAAGCAAAGAAATCTTTATAAGGATACTTAGCTTGTAGTTCAATGCAAGGAAAAAGAATGCATTTCTATTTTTAAGTGTTCATAAATTTTACCTATTAAAGAACTTGATTTTTTATGTGATATAATAAAAACTCTATTGCCATAAACACTGTGTTGCCACAACAATACCATCTGAGAAACTTAAATCTGTAAATCTTGACTGTTTCATGTTGTCTGGCATGTCTATAAACATTTTGTGCACTTTAACTTTTACAGGCTGTATTTAACAGATTATTGAAATCAAAACAAGTTGGTATGGAGGCAGCTGAGATCCTTATGTGTATTTTTGAAGATTTTTTTTTTGAGTTAAATATGCAGTACAAATCAACTCTGCATAGGAAAATATTACGCATTGTTGAAAACAGCTGAACAGGTGAATTAAATGCCATAGGTTCCATGCTTTTATTCTACAGAATATAAATTGAATATGGGACTATAGCACTGATACAAAGTGTCAAAGTTAATTTAATTGTGTCAAATAATAGACCTTGAAATAGAAAATAAAATTCCAGTTTTCATGCAGTTTATGACATAAAGCTTTATGTAGTTGGAAGACCTCATTAAGGACCACAGCTGTGTGTGTCTGCAAGACTCTCTTGCTGGTTTTTAGCCTATCACTGTATGATGTGGTCATCCAAAATTGTGACACTATTCTTTTTGTCCTTTTTGTAGTTTGTGTATATAATTGCATTGATTTGCAAACCTTACTGAAGCTATTCTTTCATTTGTTGTGAGCTTTTTGAGGACTCACGTTTTATGATTCCTCTGCCCATATGTGAAACTCATATAAATAATAGAGGTCATTGAAAGAATTACCAGTGACTTCACACCTCGTGTGCTGAAGTCCTACATCAGTCTCCAGTGTCCAAAGAATTTCTTAGTAACATGTTCTATTTAAAAGTTGAGACAATATTGAACTGAAAAAAGACATGATTATACATTCAGTGTAAAATTATCATCATATAAACAGGATGAAATAATTATTCTTGCTGTATTGAAATGATGGGCAGAGAAGCTTGTTTGAAAGATTTTTACATCAGCAGCTAAACTGTGTCTAAAATGGGATAAAATGGATAGCCTAACAGCCATGCTATAACACAAGGGAGAGTTCAAACTGAAAGTGTCAAAAAGATACCATAAATTGAAGGGAGAATGAAAAGAGATAAGGAAGAAGCAGAAGGAGATTAAGGCTTTTCAAAATGACAATATCTTCTAGTTTGTTTATCAACTGTCCCCAAAATAGACACCTCAATAAAGTGTGCTGGTAACTATGCACTTTCAGAATATAATGGACAATTGCTTAGAAGGCAGTTTTGCAAATAAATAGGTTTTTTTCTCCTGGAAAAAAGAATTGCTTCTACACTAAATGCAGTTTTTATAAATAAAAATGTATAATAATATCCATATAAATACATAATAAATATATTTACAATATATTAACACAAAATAATAATACTATTTCTTTTATTAACTTATCAAAAATTTCTGTACATACATACCTCTTTTTTAAGAATTTATGTGATTAACCTAGTAAGTCTATTAGCTACTAGGTTATGACTACACTATCTTCTGGCTTCCCCAGAATGGTGTAAATATATTTTCCATCTCTACTCTGCTTATTATAAACACTGTAATATTTTATAATGATAAAAGATTTAGTATCTTAAATGCTTTCATAGTCTAATCTATAAGCAGTTGTTGTATGAAAATAAATAGATAAATGAGAAATTATCCAGTAGTAGGGTAAAAAATTAATTGAAAAAACTATCTAGTACTTCAATAATTAGATATTTTTTAGGGAAGCAGTAGAAAATGTTTCTCTTCATGTAGACTCTTCTGATCCTTGGATTATGCTTGGTGGATTAAATAGTTGTCTGTGATGTTGTTCCAATGACATCTGAAGACAGATACATTTTTCTTTCTCATTGCATGCCATAATGAAATTCAAACTTAACATTGCCTGTAGTTTAATAAGCCACCACAAGTTATTAATTCAGATATCCTCTGCTCTTCACACAGGCATGTGTTTTTTCTGAGATTATTGCCAGTAACTGAATATGATAAGGGTAAGTAAAACTACTTTTTCTGACAGGATGATTGTGTTTAAAAATGAACAAACATTAAAACGTTATGGTGAAATTCTGTCTAGGACAAAGAGTTCTCCTCATGCAATAATTTTAAAGTAATACTTCTTCCATCTGGTAAATGGAATTCATAGTCTTTGGATTCAAACTGCCTTAATGAAAGAGCAATTGTCTAGGCAAACTCACTCATAAAAAGTTCCATTTTCACTGAAAGCAGGCTAGTTGAGATTTTGTAGTTCAACAGAATCCTCTTATCTGAAATTAGCTCAGTTATTTGCATACATACAGGCCACAGATGGAAAGAAGATTCAAAAATAAAAACACCATCTGCATTTGTCTTTAATGACAAGTTAAATGGAAGTCTGAAATTCTCATTTTCAATAACTACATTGCAAATTTGTTCACAGGATCTTCATAGTTCTTCTGGTTTGACTGTGAAAAAAATTACTATAAAACCAACCCATGTCTAAGACAATCAGAAGTACTTATATATCTCTTGTTATCAGTGATGCAACCAAAATTGCATCAATAAACCATTTGGAATATGCTAGGATATCAACTCTGTAATGTATCCACAGAATTTTTGTCACTGGTTATACTCCTAAATATGAATGACATAAAATTTTCTGTAATTGCAGTCAATGACTATGAAGATCAGTTAAATGGGTCCATAAACTTGCCAGGGACAAAATATAAGAGACAATAGTAATATTTGTTTTTAAGCATAATCACTGCAAACTGTAAGGCCCCAGAATTTCTAGACAAGACTCTTAGAAGGGCTTACAGTTTTCATATACTCTGAGTCAGATGAACAGGAGAAATACTGATATGATATTCTCAAGAAGTCAAAACAACAAAAACTTTACTGGAAACTTCAGAAAATGAAAGACCTTTGGCAAAAGGTTTAGAGAAGCATTCAATCTACATAAATCACTTCTCAAAACATTAACTTTGGCTCATTCAACTTAGCAAACTCTAAGCATGTCTGATTTTAAGTTACTAAAATCATTTCTCAAAACTCTGAGAAGAATGAAATAGAAGAAGAAAAGGAAAGACAGAAAAGATATAAAAAACAATAAGAATATCACCAGTGTTTGCATAGATATACATGCCCAATGGACTGCTAAGCACACTGGGCAGCACCTACAATGATTTAAAACACTAATGAATTCAGTTATTGGCCTAATCATGCAGTTTTATTGGCAGATAGCCTATCTAAATCCTGTTTACCACAGCACTGAACCAGGGCAAAGGAAGGAACAGTTTCAGTTGGAAATGCAGTTAATCTGCCAATGTGAACAACAGATTTTACTCTGTACGTAATGACATGACAATTGAAGAAAGAACTAGAAATGTTGATCTGAGTGATACAGCTCAGACAATAAAGCACACCCAAACTCAATGGACAAATTATAGAGCTACACCTCGAATATGCTCCCTGACAAGGATTGTTAGGCTTATAACATTATCTAGAAAAATACTGAAAGATAAAGTTTAAACAGAAAAGATTAATGTCAGGGGCAAAAAATGTGAAGCAAAGAAAGGAATGTGAGGAAAAAATCACGTATACCTTTCTAAGGAGATATCTTTGTGCATTACTGTGCTGAACATAGTTGCAAAATCCCTCTTTGTTTAATATATATATATACCTTATAAATCTATCTAAAGTTTGGCGGGGGGCTGATTTATTTTTTCTGTGCCAAAACCAAGCTGTGTTTTATATGAGAGGAAAAAGACAGTGAGTCAGAGGAAATCTTATTCAACTACATTCAAGATACATTGTTAGTCCATGCAGAAAAATAAGACAAGCAGGGGAAGATCTTAAATGGCCAGAGAAAACACAGTGTTGGCAGTCCTCTTTCTCCCACTAAACCCAAACAAATTAAAACCAAACAAAAAAAAAAAATAAAAAGAAGAAAAAAAAGAAAAGAAAAAAATATAACAGAAACAAACAGACATTAAATGCCAAAAAACTGAGGGACAAATGCTTCTGAAGAATAAAAATTATCTGTTGTTCCCTGTATGGAAACTGGAATTTATTTCTGCAGGACAAAATATTGGTGTAGCTGACATATAACTCCTGTGCTCCATTCAGCACAGCACACTGGAAAGGCTTCAAAGATGTTTTCCAGCATTCATCAAAGATGGATGATTATTGCTGGAGAATTTATAAAAAGAAGAATGAAATTTATGTTCAGGAAGTACCAATCTTGCACTTACAGTATTTACTGTCATTTTGGACCAGAGAGACAGACTGTAACTATAATTTTTGTAAGGTTTGTAAAGTCATCTGATACTGATCTCCTATTGATGGCCCACACTGGTCCAAACATATAAATGCTCTCTGAAAATATGGCCTTAATAGGTTCAAGGGAGAAGCCCACAGCAAAAAAAGACAGCAACAAAGCCAAAAGAAAGCTATTCTTTCGTCTCATAGAACCTTTATATTTATTTCCAATATGACAAAATAAAATAAGCATAAAGAATTGGGTTAAAAAATAAATTATTTTTTTTAGGCAAAAATAATGTACATTGGCAGATGAAACAAAAAAAATTCTATTTACATGGAGCATGTGTCTCCACAAATAAGTGAACTTATGTGAGCAGAAACTTTAGAAAGTAAATTGTTCTTCACATGTGCAAATATCATTCTGAATTACCAACACATTGTTAATCAGCATGAAGATCATTGTAAACAGTACAGTGTGGTTATGAAGGAGAGCAACCATTTCAGAAGAGGCCTTAATGATCAAATCCATCTTAACATGGACATGTTCAACTCATTTAGAAGATGTGAACACAGGCTGGATACAGAGGAAGGATTATTACCCTGAACCTTCTGGCTAAAGCCTTGATAATACAGCCCAGCCTTAAAAAGTCACAAATAAAATGTGTCTACCAATTACACCCTTGTAAATGTCCTTAAAAAGGGTTGAAAAAGCTTCACAGGTATGCCACATAATACTTATGCCTACCAAAGATATATTTGGGATGTAATTGATTTTATATCATTAACACATGTTCAAAGAGTAAGATAAATAATGTTGCAATTTACTAGTATAATATTAACCTTTAGTTACTAACTTCAGAACATCTGTTCTAAGGCAAGTAATCTGCCTCCAAACCAAGTCCTCCAGAGAGGCCAATAGCAAGAGTGTTCTGAGAGAATTTTTTACCTAATGGTTCACAGGATCAAAATGCAAAACAAAGTATTAAATATCTCTAAAATGTACTCACTTTTAATTAAAAATTCACAACTTTTCAGTAACCAGTAACATCTTTAATCAATAAAACTGATTAACTGAAATATTATCAGATTTGGACATCTAAGTCCTTTGTTAATTTCTATAATAGACTTAGGAAGGGTGCATTTTCAGTGAAAATTTCCCCTACAGCATTGCCTTGGTAGCTTAACTTGGCAGAAAATGCATGAAATCAGCAAAAGCAAAAAGAACATTGTAGCATTTGGGAATGTAGAAAATGCTGCTTAACCAGCATCATTGCTGTGGCTGCCTGCAGGCCAGTTTAATTAGGCTACAATTCATATGCAAGAAAGTAGTTTGGTAATTACTGTCAAATGACCAAATCAATGTACAAAACCTAAGAAGGATTATGCATCCTCAGTAATGAACCATACTGAAGCTGACTGGGATTTGTTAGCTGAGACACCTACTTGTCGAAAACTCACAGTAAAATGTGTAAGAAAATAAATATATGTATGCTCAGATATTACACCATTTTAAAGAATGCACCTCAGTTTTCTGGATCTAACTGAATTTTTTTAGATGCATATACTGATTTTTCTGCCAAACCATATTTGTATGGATGGGAAAGCACAGTTACCAATTTCCATTTTAAAAATCATACTTTTTTAACAGAAAAGTTATCAGAACTTTAATGCTAAGGTTGGGCATAAAGCTGATGGAATTACTGGTGTAATTTATGGTTATCTGCTTTAGTAGAAACATTAGATATTTTTGAGACACTCAGATTGACTCAATTTTTCTTTTATTGACTATAATCTTTTAAAAAAGAAAATGTTTAGTTAAGACAACACATATCTAGGCAACAAAGTTTATTTCCCCCATAATTTAAATCAGCATGTTGTTAAAACAGTTATTTCATTAAATTAATAAAGACCAGAGGATATAGTTCTTTTTGTGAATGTGGCTTATTGCAATAGTGTCTGCATTTGAAATATTTGTCCAATATTTCTTATTACCATACATTTAATTTATCAGAAAAAAAAATAAGTCAAACACTAAAAAACATGGATTATACATAAAATTAAATTCTGTAAGAAGTCTTCCACTGGGTGTATTAAAGATGAAAATTAACCCTGCTTCCTCTTTAAAATCATGACATGTAGTGTTTGGTCTGAAGAACTTGAAAAATGAAGCCCTGAGGAGGGCACCTAGGTTTCCCTAAAGTAACTATATTTCTTGAGCTGTAGGTTTGTTCACTAAGCATGTTTTTTCTGTGTCCCTGCTCTCAGACCTCTGATTTGCAATTAATTAGATACATAAGCAGTGTTTCACTTAGAATCTATGCCATTTATGATAATATTTATATGGAGAATTTGCCAGATATTTTAATGGTATGGTAAAGTAGAAGAGGAATTTGGGAGAACACTTAAACACTTCTAGTTCTAAAGCAATATTTTATTCCATTCTGTGAAATATAAGAGCAAAATTACTAACTCCAAATATTGTACATAAACAGATACAGTAATCTAATGCAAGCACATATATATGCTGAGTTATCTTTTAATACTTAGAAAACTAAACATTCTTAATACAAAGCTCAAGATGATGAAAACTTAAATATACAGGATTTAATTTGCTCATCCTTTAATTGATAATATATATGATTAGCTTCTCTTACAATGTGACACTTAGTCACATTTATTCTCTATGTTTAACAGCTGTGAGAGGTTTGGGTTTTTTCTTTTTGTTGTTTGGTAAGAGGGTTTTGTTTGCTTGGTTTTATTTTTCAGTTCAGTATATATGGTACAGTTTTAAATGTCCATCCTTTCATCTTCTACTCAGACAGGAAGAGACTTAAAACACAAAAATACAGATAATACGTTGAGATTTGATGTTCAGTAAATGCAGAGGGAAAGAAGACAGAAAGAAAAACTGATTGCATAATTTTGAAAACTTCTGAGAGAAATCAAAAAATTTCCTGACTAATTAAAATACAGCTTTCAAAAATTTTAGTCACAAGATGAAATTCCAAGGTGAATCATCCATCTTTTAATCTATTAATAATATTTTCATGTTCTGTTTACTACTGAAAGTTAAATGATACCCTAATTTTCATGTAATTTTAATTCTCATAAATTTCTAAGCTGCTTCTCAAGCTAGTTATATAACAAAGAGGTGAGCTTCTTCATTGCAATTAAATAGATCACCATGCTCTGAACATGTTATATATCTTAGAATGTTTTAAAGGGTGTAAACCATAGCTATTGTTCTTAGCTAGGGAGAAAACACAAGGGTTTTTACTCCTTTCAGAATTGGCAGCTGTGTGGGAAATGACTAGCATCTCTGGCTGAAGACATTTAGTATCCTACTTTGCTGCTCTTCAGCCTGAGGACAGTGGTGAAACAAAATGTTTTGGCAAGCAAGTCTACTTTCTAGTCAGATTTCTCAACCACAAACTTCTCAGGTCTTTACATTGTCTCTTCATTGTTACGGGTGAATAATTGACAGATAGCCTGAAGTGTCCCTACCCCATGAAGTATATTTTAACAGTGCAAAGTTATTCCAATTACTGTGATGCATTTTCTCCTGATTTGTACCAATAAATTAAGCTTTGTTATTTTAAATAGTTTTATGGCAACCTTCCCAGAGCAGATGTCTGTCAGCAGGAGCAAAATCTACATTGTAAATTTTTAAGGAAAAAAAACCCAACAGAACAGCTAGCAAAAGCCAATTAACAGTTAGCAGTCTATGACTATTGTGGGGGAAAAAAAAAAAAAAAGATAAAACCTGGCATTTACTTAATCTTATTTATACCATTCTATCTCCTATAATCCTTCAGAAAAATCTATCATATTATGTGAAATGTTGTTTTCTTTCATGTTAGCAATTTTGAAGTGCATTTGAAAATAACATAGCTGTATTAAAAAACTTGAAGAAATAAGCCGTATGAAATAAATATTAAAATACTTAAAAAAATAGTCAGGTTTTTATAAGCTTTTTTTCTAGAGATTCTGTCTATAACCGTAGCAAAAATTTATTTTCATATGCAGTGTTTTCTTACATAATTTTTATCTAATTTCTTTAATGAAGAATCTTGCAGAGGTGTTTTATGCCCTTTAATTGATAATTATTAAAGTGGAATGAGGAAAAAAAACTAATTTAAAATATTTGATGAATAAACATGCTTTTGAGGCTATATATACACACGAAACTTGAGAATCTGGAAAAAAAAAATCAGGTAACAACATACTTAGACAATTTTCCCAAATTCATAATTCCAATTAGCAACCATAATAAACCATAAAAAATCCCCAACTCCCTGTCAGATTTGAAATTTTATAAAACTTTAGACTAGATGGCAATCTGAGAAAAAAATTATTACATTAATACATATTGTAAGTCTGTAAAAAAGTTTCCTCAGAAGAGAATTATATATAGCATGTACTTCTGTTGTGGCTGAACTCCAGCCAGCAGCTAAGTATGCTATAGATGCTTGCTTGTAACCCCATCCACTCCATGGGATGGGGAACATGTTAGAAAAAAAGAAAAAAAGAAAAATGGAAAAATAAGATTAAGTCCATGGGCTTATATAAAAACAGCCAAAAAGTTGAAGTAAAATACAATAGCAACAAAAACAATAATAATGACAAAACCAACAATAGTAATTGTAATGAAAATGGAAAAGGGAAAAGAGATAGATGAATAAAGCCTAAAAAAAGTAAGTGATACGAAATATGATTTTTCACCACTTTCTGACAGATGCCCAGCCCTACCCAGCCTTGAGTGATGGTCATCTCCCAGGCAGCTTATATACACAGAACATGATGGTCTGTGTTATGGAATATGTCTTTGGACAGTTCAGGTCAGCTTCCATGGCTGTTCTCTCTCCCACCTTCTTGTGCACCTGTTCACTGACTCAGCATGAGAAACTGAAAAGTTCTTGTCTTTGGGTAAACCCTACTCAGCAACAACTAGAACATCACAAAATTACAGAATATGCTGAATTGGAAGGGATCCAGAAGGATCATCAAGTCTAATTCCTGGTCCTGGACAGGACCATCCCCAAGAGCCACTCCATGTGCCTTAGAGTCACCAACCAATTGTCCAAATGCTTCTTGACATCAGTCAGCTTGGTGCTGTGACCATTTCACTGGGCAGCTTTTTCCAGTGTCCCAGTACCCTCTGGGTAAAGAATCTTTTTCTAATATCCAACCTAAACCCTTCTGACACAGCTTCAGGATACTTCCTCAGATCCTGACACTGGGCACCACAGAAAAGAGATCAGTGTCTTTCTCTGCTCTTCCCCTCAAGAGGAAGTTGTGACTGAAGTGAAGTCTGTCTTCAGTCTCCACTTTCCCAAGTGAACAGACCAAGTGACCTCAGATGCTTCTCGTGTGGCTTCCCCTGAAGGCTTTTTGTCGTCTTTTGTGCCCTCCTCTGGATGCTCTCTAATGGTTTAGTGTCTTTCTTATATTGTATCACCCAGAACTGCCTGCAGCACTCTAGGTGAGGCCAAGCCTGTGCAGAGCAGAGCAGGACAATCCCCTCCCTTGCCTGGCTGGTGATGTTGTGCCTGATGCCCCCCAGGACACACTTGGCCCTCCTGGCTGCCAGGTCATTGTTGACTCATGTTCAGTTTTCTGTTGACCTGGACCCACAGGTGTCTTTCTGTAGCACTTCTTTCCAACCTCTCATTCTCCAGTCTGTCTGGGGTTGCCCCATCCCAAGTGTAGAATCCAGCACTTTTCCTTGTTGGGCTTCATATGGTTGGTGATTCCCCAATCCACTAATTTATCAAGATCCAGATAATATCAAAACCTTTATTGAAATCCAAAATGATCAGTAAGTTATCAACATTACTCTTATCCTCCAAGCCACAGGACTGTACCAGCTACTAGGAAGAAAATTAACTCTATCTCCATCTAAACCAGGGCAGTATCCACTCTTTATTCTATACCATTTACACCATGTCCAGGTCCCTTGCTTTCTGAAGACTTTGGATAAATAAACATAGTTTTCATTCCCTTAAATCCCATATGGGCCATCTCTATGCAATGTCTTTTGAGTTAATTTAGTCCAGAATTTGGGCTCCAACTGTCATAACTGTCTTTCAGAACAGGAAAGATGGTGTGAGGTGTTGGAGTACCGCCTTCTTGAAGCCAGTTCTAATTCCATCACTTCTGCACTTGTCTGGCTACATCAAAGTTCATTCCTCATTAATCTGGAAGATTTTTGCAAGAGGGAATCAGTTTCAGATTCCCAAATCTGAAGAGGCAGAGACAGGTGTCACCAGGTGTCATAAGGTGTCCAGTGCAGTGATGGGGATATAGAAGTGATAATACAGAGTTATATAGTAATTAATATCATTGGACATTCAATTCATTGGCTGAATAGCCACGACAAAGCCCTTGAGATACACACCAGACTTCCCCATCCTCCAACATGTGCCCACAGATTGCACACAGATCCTTGAGGAAAAACAATCCCAAGAATGTTTTTTTCTCTTTTTAATACAAGAATAACCCAGACTGTTTTCCCCAGATGGTTTTTAATGTGTATTACAGGAACTTTATTTATCCCATTCTACACCACATAAAAGCTTTTATTGGACAGGGACAGTCTGATAAGCAGCTTGTCTCTTGCTGACTAACCACATGACTTTTACCAAATGATTGTGCCAATGATTGAAGGTCCCCCCATTTCTCTCAGAGTCGTCTTTAAAAGTATATTTTATCATTCCATTTTGGAGGTTGGTACACGGTAAAGAATGTGGTATTCCTACCCAATGCCCTGCTCTTTGTCCCATGTCTATGAGATTGCTTAGAAAATTAGTTTCATTTTCTGATTCTGCTATTTCTGGAATACCATGTCACTATAAGACTTGCTTTTCAGGGCCCAGGATAGCATTCTGGGTGGTTGCAAGGGACACAGCATATCTTTCCAGGCTCCCAGTGATTGCTTTCATTGCTGCACATGGCACTTGGCACTTGCAGGTTTCTAGTGTGCAACAGTCAGTCTTCCAGACCTGTTCATATCTGTATGTCAGCTGTCATCCTCCATACCTGAGAGGCTTTAACACTTGGTTAATTGCAGCACAGGTTTCACATTCATGTATAACGTGGCATTGTGTCTGTGGTCAAGTCCACCCTTCAATAACAAGCTCATCCTTGTGTTGCATCTCTTCCTTGATGGCTTGAGGTGTTATGGGCCAGCTGATCTAGAAATAATTCATCACTATGTTGCCAGTCCAGATACACCTGAGACACTTGACTTTTAGCAGCCTGACCACCTGTTAGTTGTTCTGGTGATCTCCAGTGACCAGACTCAGGTATGTGAACATCCTCATGGCACACCTTCACAGCCAGGTACCCAGGCACCCAAGAGAATGGCTTTGCCCCCCTGGGCAATGCCTTGTCACAGTGTGGCAGCCAGATGGATTTGTATGTGCCCTGCCAGTCGGTCTGATTCCATTGCTGCAGCCATCCCCACTTTTGCCACCATCCCTGGATCAGTACAAAATATTGGCGACTTTTCTTGTTCTGCGATGTTTAAATCCAGCTGGAGAGCTTTACTGTGAAATTTCTATGTGAGTATATAAAAACCTCCCATCTATCAACCTTTTAAAGCAGAGTAAAATTCTAAACATGTTCTCTGAGCTTTGATATGTTCCGTACACTCTGTCTCCAAGTAATTAGCATCACAATCTGTGCTTTGTGATAGCACAGTTATTTCTGTTCTAGTCCAGATGATGGGCCCTTACCAGGTATTACTCAGGCTATGTGAAACTGATGTTTCTAAAAGATTGATACAAATTTCATCCCATCATTGCAGGACATTGTGGGAACAAGTACTGGAAAGCAGAACTTTTTTTTTTTCTCTTTTCCAAATTAAAGAAAAAATCATGCAGAGGTTGTATTCTTCAAAATACAGCAGGATGATGCATTTTAAGGCCTATATTTTTGGACTAGTTTAAGTTGTAATATTTTATTTATTAGCCTCCCTAAAACAGAATCCAGAAACATGCTTAGTTTAAAAATTCAAGTGGGATGATACAGCTTTGAGTTGAAATAAATAAATTAATATAGTAGCAGCACTCTGATTAAGGTATGTACAGGCCACATGACAAGTAGTCTGCTTGTGTTCTCTCTTCATTATTCCTGTAGATTTCAATCTCAAAGAAAGAAGGTTTTGTCCAGCACTCCTGATAAGAGTCTGTGAACTGAGTTGATGGGAGGATAAGATACTTTTTTTGGACCACTGAATCAGTTCAACAATTTTTATCTTTCATAACCTTTTTATTACCTCCCCTTTCATTTCATCTCTTCTGCTCTTTTTCTCACAAGACACTAATCTCAATTCCACCTTCAAAATCTTCACGTCAACCTCTTGGCCTTTCTTTCTCCAAAAAGCATGAAAGACTCATTTCCTGTTGTAAATTCCCTTTTTTTAAGGGGATCTAATTAGAAGAGACACCAATTACAACCACTACATTCTAGAACACCTTTTAATTAATCTGTTGTTATTAAGAGCAGATAATTGTCTGCACAAGACATTCACGTTCCCCTTGCCATAGCACACCTCAGTACACACAGATGCATAATCACAATTATTAATTGTCTCCTGTTTTGAGCAACAGCTGACAGGCCAGCCATATCTGTTAACAGAAACAGAGAGTCACAGAGTGACTGCTAGATTGTTTTTCTCAAAGTCCTCCAAGAAGGTTCTTCTTTTATCAGGTGTTGTCATACAGGTGTTGCAATTCTGAAGCACTTGTCTGCATAAAACACCCACCGCCTTCTTGGATTTTCTCTAAGCTACACCCATTGCTCATGTTGGTGTTTATTGCTGGCCTTGGGTATAGGCAGCAAACAATGGACATTCTGAATTTACCTGCACTTATGGACTCAGCAGGGCTGTGAGTCTCCAGAGCTCATCAGGTATTAGACACATTTACAGACACCTCACAGCATCTATTTTTCACTTTTCAGCCTGCTATTTTCTCACAGATATCTTTTTCAGCTGTGTCCATTGGCATCTGTAGAACCTGTTTGCCAAAACCCATACAGAAGGAAATTTTATGATGCCCACCCCCAGGCTGCCGCTACTAATGTTTTTGAGAAGCTTTCAGTTGTTAAACACAAGTGTTTCCATTACACTGAGCATTGCCATATGGGAAATATCTCTGTTCTGCCCTGTAGCACTACGTAAGCTCTGTTCTTAACAGTACTATGTGAGTCCACCTTACCATCAGCCTTTATCTATCACTCTTTCAACCGTCTCTTTCCTTTGGCAACTGTTTTTATAGTTATGAGCTTCAATTTTTTTGGTTTTGTTTTTGGTTTTTTCAACTCCTATTAAAAAAACCCCAGCAAAATAAATGACAAAAAAAAACCACACACAAACAAAAAACTCCCCACCAATCAAAAAAAAACAACTAACCAAAAAAAGAACCCCAAACACCCAACTTTTTCCTGCTTTGTGCAAAAGCCATGAATAGCTGCAGTTTTCCTTGCCAGGGAGGGCAGAGAAGGGGAAAAACCATACTTTGCCACAAAACATTTTTACTTCATCATTATTTGACTATAGCACCGGTAAAAAACACAATCATGTTTGTTATGAAAATTATTGAACATGTGACAATATTCCAAGCACCAGTGTTGAACTTTGCTTTCCATATGGGACAGTAGTTCCTAACCAAGAGTGATGAACTGTCAGTAGTTTTGGCTTCTGTAGCAGCATTTAAAATACCTGCCTATCTTTGGGAAAACCTGATTTGGAGGTTCCATAATAAATACAGGTTTCCTAGGAATCATGTAGACATGAAATAGCTAGGGACAGTCTTAAAAGTATGCAGTTATATATACTTATTTCTTGCCATATATTCACAGTGGAAAGTATCTTTTTCATCTGTATTTTCACCCACAGTTTACTCATCTTATGCTCCCAGTTTCTCTGTATAAAACAGGATCCCCAGCTACAACTCATTGCCCACTGTACACAGAAATATTTTCACTCCCTTAGTTTGCTAACAATATCAATGAACAAATGAGACTGTCTACAAACTGATTCAATGTCATCATACATCTAGGACAGTATTGTCATGGACACAATGAACTGTACCAAAAGCTGAAGGTCTGCTTTAAAGGTAAGTTTCCCTGACAACTTGTTAAGTCCACTGAATGATATTAAGAATTATTCCTCAGGGAAGTATCAGTTTACTAGAGGGATTCTTCATTAGTTTTTCATGTTGATTCTGCCTTTGATGAAAAACAGTAATACGTAATATAATGATATAATAATAATAATAATAATAATAATAATAATAATAATAATAATAATAATAATAATAATTTGAAAGAAAATAAATTCCAGAATTTTGCCATGATTGTATGAACCACTTCAACTTCCACTTGAAAACTGGATGCATAATTTTCCCTTGCTAGAAACTCTATAAATATGTTGACAAAAAAGACAGACACCCTTATTCTTTTATAGGTTTGCATCAGGTAGATATTTGTCTTGGTTATTTTCATATTCAGGGAATAATCTAAGTGCAATGAAAAATACAAATATTAAAAGCACTATCTGTTCTAGAAACACACATATTTCATGTTTCTAGTATTGCTTACATGCTACAAATCTTTAATTTCTCATATTAGATGTCTACAGAAGAGCCATGCAATAATAGAAATTTATTTTAAAAATAAAATTTTTACATACACAGATTTTAGCTGTCTCCAAGACTGATCTTCCTCCTAGATAAATTCAGGTTTTCTTCAGTCATCAGCATTATTTATCTCTGAAATAGACAACTTTCTTAATTCAGTACTCAGCAGTACTGTGGAAATATTGATCTGCAATCAGCTGCTGACACAGTTAGCTTTGCTTAAGCTGCATGTTTACTGAACTGCAGACACAGCAGTATTATAGGCATATATAAGAATTATTTCTACCAAGAAAAAAAAAAAAAACATAGAAAGCACTTCATCTAAATGGCCTTGTCTGTGTTTTATTCTAATATTTATTTTTAGTAAAGGTACTTTTAGGGTAATCCGTTCATACTTTCTTTCTTCTCCCATAATTTTTGTTTGAGATTTATATTTGTTGGTTGGTTGGTTGGTCGATTTTGTGACTTTCTTTTATTTTTAATATTATAGAATATAATGCTAGGAGAAATATTCCTCCACTAATCTCATTTTAATTTTCCTTTAAGAAAGTTAAGCTGGTCATAAAAACTCAAATTACTCAGAAGACCTCATTCCATTGTCTTCACAGGTGCTTTTTTGGTTGGGAATCCCAGCTTGCCAGCCTTTTAAAATACTTCTGGCAATTCGAGTTTGAGTGAACAGCCAAGTTCCTTGTCATCAATACAGTCTGCTTGATTTTAATATATTTTACTCTTAAAGACAATATTTATATTTAACACCTACAGCTCCATAGAAAATTAGTGGAAGATACTCCTGTTTATTCCAGAGAATAATTAAATTTGAACACAAGTGGAGGTGCCTAGAATGGCGAAAATTCTCTGTAATTTGGAAAAGATTCAAACTAAAACAGGTCTATTGAAATGTTACCAAAGTGGACAGCTTTTTTAGACTGTAATCTCTATAATCCCATTATATGAACATAGGAATATAAAGTGAAAATTTTGGAATAACATTTAGTGGCTGTGGCAGTGAAAGTTAAATACAATTCAAAGTTTGTCATCAAAGCAGATAACCTTATTTTGTAATTTATCTGAGAATAAAAAATGTGGAACAGCCAAACACACAATAAAAGGACTGAATTTAAAGGATGGAACTAATAATTGAATACCTTAATCCCCAAAGACAACTTTTCAAACTGAAATTGCAATTAACTGGGAAGGGTTTAATATATATGTGTGTCTGTGTATTTGAAAACAATAATTAGTCACTAATTCATTCAGTAATGACTACAACTGACTTTGAAATTATGAATATTGCAGAAAACTTATTAAAAAACATTTATATTCACTTTCTAGGATATTAATACATACTGAACATCATAAATACATGAATATTCATAATTCAGTATAGCGTTCCTAATTGTCCTTGTCATCTAAGTTAGTTATATTTTCATTAGTTTAACAAAAGTAACAGTAGTCAGTAACACCAGTCCACTAAGCGGAAAATACTCACATCATATCAAATGCACAAAGATGCATGACTCTTAAGTAGCCACCCCCAAAAAAATCTAAAATCCTTACTGCATAAAGCACAACTTAAATAGAATTTTAGTACCTAAATCTAAGATTGTGATACCAGAAAATGACTGCTAAGGAATGTAAGGAATTGTAGATAATGGTATGTAACTTCATTCTCTAGATTTTGTAGTTTTTCAGAGCCATGTATACCACAAAGCTGACAGATCCAAGCTTTCAAGCCTTTTCAGAAACCTCAGGCTGTTTGGACATTTTCAAATCAGGCAGACACTGTACTGACAGGTCCAATCTGATCTGGTTTTTCAAAGACATCTGACATGCACATATCATCCATACAAGAAAAGCACAGCAACCCCAAGGCCATTCTCATGCAAAATGACAGCCAGAGAGAGAGGTGTTTCACATTAAATAACAGCCTAATGCCTGAAGTAGAATGGAAACTGAGGATCAGTTCTAACCTTGACCAGAAAAGTTCAAATTTGACATCTACTGAGGGGAGGCTCAAGCCCCCACGTTGGAGTACAAAAGCTACATAGCCAAGGAAAGAGCATGGAAGCAAAGAGGAGAGAATATAAATGTACAATGTGAGAATATAAATGTGCATTTTCTAAGTTTTAAACTTTTACCAACCAGTTGGAATCACAGTCCAAGGTAAATAAACATCACCGTGCATATTCTTAATGAATAATGAAAACTCATCATATTCATGTATTTCTATCTGGGAAATCACTTGAAATCAAATATTAATCCAAAATTTTATTTCCTTTTTTATACAGAACAGTCTCAGGACTAATTTAAAACAAAAAAAAAACCAAAAAACCCAGCTGAACAACAAAAACAAAGTCCCAGCAAAACAAAAAAGAAACAATCACATTCCTAAAATGGAGAGAATTCATCTTGCTTTGAAACCAAGACTTTTTTTACGTAGATAAATCCCTGACAAAATTATATTCAGTCTTCTCATAAAATTGCAGTGCAAACACAATTTATTTATTTTAAAATAAAGGAACCAAAATGATAAATCCTGGAATGTGAGAGCTGTGATTAATACTAACTTAGCCAGCTTGTATAAAGCTGACAGTATTCTTGGTTTTGTCCAAGGAACAGGAGACAAAATGCTTCTGAAGATGCACATAAATATTGTATTTTAGTATTATGACTAGGCATGCATAAAATGAATAGAGTATATATAACTGTACTTGAATCATACACTTGTCTTCAGATTAAAATCCTTTCTTTTCATCATAATGTGAATTAAATTAGGCATAGTAAATCTCAAGATGATATAAAGCAGCACTGATAAATGCACCCAATTTTCTAATCTTGTCTATACCATCATTATATCACTTCCATCATGAAATAATATATATTGGATTAAATGAAACCAAGGGATACCCACACAAAAAATTAAACTAAGCTGTTCAGTTAAGAAATTTTTGAATAAAAGGTCTTAATTCCTCTTGAAAATGAATCTTTATTAAAAAAACAAAAACAAAAACAGCCTACTGCATGCTCATGGATTAGTAGTTATGAGTAAGTGGTACAGGTACCCCTCTTGAACTGTGATAAATTTCTTCCTGCCTTAAGATCTGTATGTTCTTGCACTTCACTCCACTCTAGATTATATGAATCTAGAAGAATAAAAAGCACAATATCTATAGGAATACCATATTTCTTTTTAGAAAAATAAGAGCTTAATCTAAATCTCAACATAAACATTATTTGCTCTAAAAATGCCAATTTAACTGCATACTGGTAAACCAAAGATAATTAATCCCAAAAATTCTATAACTTTTCAAAAAAATGTAACTTGCCAGCTGTTTCAGACTATCCTTTCAGATATCCATAGTACTGCAAGATTTTTCCTGAAGGTATTTTCTGTGCAATAACTCATGTCCACAGGATAGGTCATATTTATTTCTTTATTAGCCTCCTGACTTGAAAGAGAAGAATATTTTCCTTAGAAAGGAAAAATAATCTATAAACTTTCTGAGGACCTCCAGTGAGGTCTGACACTACTAGTCTCTGTAACAGCCTACCTTTTTTATATTTCCTCCTGTTTAAAAGATTCATTCAATACCAAATTAGGAAAAAAAGAATGTACCTTGCTATTTTTGTGGCTGCAACTAATCAATGCAAGTCATAAGTCACACAAAAAAACCCCAATATTCACTGTGAATTTTTTTTTTACTTTGGGATGATTACTTAGAAAAATGAAAATGTATCAAAATATATTTAAATTGTAAAATTTCTCTTAACATATAGCTTTCCTTTGACTTTCTGACAAGTCCTGATCTAGTACATACTTGCTCATATGCTTCATTTGTACTCCTGACCAATGCTAGTAGATATGACATTCATAAATTCACCTGTGCTTAAGAAATTCTGTCATCTCCAAAGCAGATGTAATGCACAAAATATATTTTATGTTCTGAATTTCCAGCTTGGGTGTCATTGATTGTCTTTTGATGATTAACCTGTTTTAGGCAGTAATCAAAATCACTCCTTTCAGCACATCTGAGCCTTAATCTATCAACACTATGCTAATGCAACCAAAAGAAAAAAAAATCTATCCAGGCTAAAATTACTTTCATTCTAGGATTATTTTGTCAATATTGTGACATACAGCACACTCTGGTGTATCTTCCTTTTAAAATATTTTTTAGTATTCCAAGCCATAGGAGTGGTCATAATTTTTTAGATATGTGAAGGCAAATAGCAACATAATTTATCAAAGCATAGTAACTTTGACACACAATTATGACACACAGAGAAACCTTCTGTTAAGAAAATCCTATTTGTTCATTTATGTAAGGAGCTGCTGAAGCCAAATAAGTATTCAAATGGCAGCCATCAATCATTAAAAAACCTCAAAGCAACCCACAAAGATCTGTGCATAACCACTCAAGGGAGCTTTCCACCAGATTTTAACTGCTTGGCTGTACAACAAAGAGGCAAAGCTGCCTGTGATTTCTCAGCTAACATCATTCTTTTCCAGACTGTAAGATGTCTTGTGAGAAAACAGTCAGGTTTACACTGACATGCTAGTTATTCAAGGATTGATTACCTTTTTTCTCTTCTTGTTCATATATCATCTTTTTTGTAACATGATGCAGGTTACTATGTTACCCTACAGAGAGGATTCACCTCCATTACATGGATAATAAAATTATCCTGATACTATTTTTTCATTTCCAGAGGGTTTTGGGTTTTTTATTCATACATGTTTTTGTTTTCCTACTGAAATAGTAGCATGCCATGCTAAAAGGCCACTATAATATTTAGCTGAAAACGTTTTGGTAAACTTAACTCTCAATTTTTGTTTTAGTCTGTTAACTCCTCACTATTCAGAAAGTTGCTATGGCTGTTTTCCAGTATGTGGCAGTACTTTTTTCATTATGTTCACACATTTGTGCCTTCATGCAGCTTTTTTTCACTAACTTGAACCCACAAATCTCGGTATTGATTGTCGTGATGGTTTCTGATGGAAAGTAAATGCCACCAGCATGAGCATCAACCCTTCTCTCTGTTCTTTTTCTGCTCTTTGGTTGCAGATATTTGTCAATAGTAGAGGATCCAAAAACAAAATTTTGAACAGGAATAACTATAGCAAGTATGAACATGTTCTGTTAAGCCTTCGTGGTTGCTACTATGTGAAATATGTTACACAGGAACAGCTTCTCCACTGGAGAGAATATCCAGTAGGAGACACCTGCCTGGGGAGTGGGATTGGCTTGGTCAAGGGGGAATGCTCTCTTTTCCTCTTTCCTCTCTCTCACCTCTTTTGTTTTTCCACAGAAGCAACTTTCACCATTAGAGTGGATGTGTGCCATCAGCTACAGCTACTCTAAATCTTTGTGTATGTGACCTGGTCTTAACAGTCACAGAAAGAAAAACTTTTCAAAATTTTAAGAAACTTCAAAGTTCAAAAAACTTCAAAACTTGACACTGAAAACAAAGACACTGAACTTGACTCATTGCTTCTTTTTGTTTTATTGTTTATGCTTGTCTAAGTGATAATAGGTCCCAAGTATTTGATGATACAGCCTGGTGTTCAAGACAATGGACAAGTGTAACAGATGAGTCCTGAATTACAGAAAATTGCAAATTCCATTCTCATGAAGCTTAGGATCTAGCCCTCAGCAGATCAGAACCTTAATTGGAGAGGTATAAAGAAAGAAATAGACTGATGACATAATCAGTATGATATAATAAATATATATTATTCATTACATAAGAATATTACTCAATATGTGAGAAATAGTAATTCTTTATACAATAGGTTATCTTATCTAATGTTTATGGTGTTTTTTCAGTCCACAGAAATTTGACAATCTCAGTTGTGTTATTTGAAGTTGCATTTACAAACTTAGCAAGATTATAAGGCCTACTTGTAACAAAAAAGACATTGTGCCTTCTGACCTAAAGAATATTTTAGACTTCCTTTTCAAATTCAAGTGCTTTTTCTAAAGCAAATTATGTGTGCTTTTCAATTTTGAGCTCAGAACATCCATTAAGTGGGAATAAGAGACAAAATTACTGTCACAAAATGTGAATACTTTTCTTGGAGGATACTGAAGCATTTTTCATAGGGTTTTCTTAAGTTTTCATTCACTGTCATGGTACTGAATCTTCTAGGCAACAATACATATTAAAATAATGTTACTCTTAATTATGTAAGCTATATATTTCTGCTTCTTAATATCCTCAGGTATTTTTTAATTTTTAAAATTATATCTTTAAAGGGATAAAGAAAATGTAAAAAAAGAGCTAAAAATATAGATTTATTTATTTTAAAATATGTAATATTTGATACATTGTAACCTTTATGTCTAGAGTAGACTTCCAGTATCCAAAAGGAATATCTTAATAAATGAGGCATCCAATGAAATCTGTTATGGGGCCATTCAAACTGTAAATAATATGCTTCCACGTCATATACTTAGATATGCATTTAACATGTATACCAAGGCACTGCACATCATAAAGCAAGACATACTTGATTTCATCATAATTAAATATAAGCTCTCACATTCATGGAGTCTTCACCAACAAGGATAGCAATGTGCTAATTTTGGTGGTTTCTTCTCTGTCCATAATTCATAATTTGTTCTCCACTAAACTTATATGGGCTATAGAAGAGCTCTAATCTCAGGTTGATTTTTACTGTTTGCATAGTATGCAACAAACTTAATCTATTTGTAGCTAACTTACTCATCTGTAAAATGTGTTCAGCAGTGATCTAAACTCATGAGAGTTAATAAAATAAAGTCAAATTTTTAGGTAATCACAGTTTTTTTGGGGACTGGAAGATGTCATTTCCATTCACACGAAATTCCAATAGGAATTTTATAAAACTGAAATCCCCTCCGCTAATTCAGCATTTTTTTTCCCCTCAATGTCTTTCAGAAAGTATGAAGGTGGAAGCCTATTCATACAACATCCCCTGAAAAACTACCATTAATTTAAGAAAACAAAACAAACATAAAATTGTGATTAAAAAAAAAACAATATAGGAAAAGTAATTTTATTGATATATAAAGTGTCTGTGTTTAAACTGGAAGGGAGATTTAATTTACTGCAGGACCACAACAGACAGCTAAAGAGAAGGCAGTTCTTCTAGTTTATAAGAAGTTGTCTTATTAAAACACTGAGAGGAAAGGTCCCAGATATCTTTGAGTTACTTGAAAATGTAGCAACAAAGGCAGTGTGTAAAATATTTGATTGATGACTTTGCACAAATTTGGAAAATTTCACTATATTCTTTCTTTCACTGCAGTAAATATACAGAATTAATTGGTAAATAAAATAATGATGTGTTACTGGATTACTTTCTTGCTTGTTTTGGTTTGATTTCCATTTTTGTAAACAAACAAATAAGCAAAAAACATTTAGAAGCAAATCTGGAAAACATTTGCAAATATAAAAGAATTTCATTGTGCTTTGCAACATCTAGCTTCTTAAAAGGAAGATAAACTGTATAGTAGCTTGTTTGCTCCATGAAGTTTAAAATTAATACTATAGGCAAAGTTCTCTGCATTTATCATTCATACATGTAAAACTTACATTTAATTCCTTCTATAATGGACTTCATATTCTGTTGAAAGAATTTCACTGTGACATAATAACACCCTGAAGATATAACAATTTTTTTCCTTGTTAGTACAAGAAAGCTCTGTGAATACTTTATGCTTTGCTATATTCATTGTTGCCCCAGGTACAGTAGAATTCTTTTTTCCTCTAATATTATAAAATATCCCTTTCATTTTCTTTAAAAGCAAGACACTAGGAAATTTTCCTTTTGGAAAATACTTTCCTGAAAAATAACAGCCTGTATCAGTCACCATCACAAGGGAATGCAAGTACTTGATGAGATTTCAGAAATATGGTTATTAAAATGCAGTATCTATTTTAACAGAAAACTTAGTAATATAAAATTTGAAAACTGTATTTTTTTTTTCCCTAAATAATGGTGGTAGTTTTCCTCAATTATTATTGAGGAAAAGTGTTTGATTTGGGGGGTTTGTGTTTGGTTTTTTTTAGGTTTGGGATTTTTTACCACCAAACTCAAGGAGATTTTTTAAAGTATATTGACTTAAAAAAGCACCATGAAGAGAAAAATTTAAGTGACAATTAAAAGCCTAAATCCTTCATCTTGCCGTAGTCCCTATGACATATATCTTGAGACTCATGGACAAAACCTTTCCGGTCAAGACTGTTTATTATTGTTCATTTATTACAGTTCAGCAGATATAACATCTTCTGTCAACCTAAAAAGTCATTTAGTTAAGATCTTACATAAGATTCTTTTTATACTTCCATGCCCCAGTATGTCAAGAGTAAAGGTGAAGTTTCAGCAAATGTTAAAAGATACTAAACCAACAAAAAATCATCAGACGGTAGAGAACTATAAGGTCTCCTCTGGGCCTCTTTCTCCAAAAGGAGCAACCCTCCCCCACCCAGCTCCCTCTACAACTCCTCATAAGATGTGTGCTCCAGCCCATCCACAAACTTTGCTGCCTTTCCTGGACTTGCTGCAGCTTCAATGTCTTTCTCATTCTAGCAGGCCTCATCATGTACTAGGCTTCCTCTCAAGGGCAGGCAGGGGGGAAGACACTGATCCATTCTCTCTGACCAGTGATAGGACCTGTGGCCCTATCACAGGCCCTCAAAGTGTGTCAGGGAACATTTAGGTTCAATATTAGAAGTAGGTTCCTCCCCCAGAGCGCAGCTGAGCACTAGAACTCAGGGAAGCCATCACATCACCAAACCTGCCAGAGTTCAAAAAGCTTTTGGGCAATGCTCTCAGGAACAAGGTGTTATCCTTGAGGTTGTTCTGTGCAGGGCTGGACCCAGTGATCCTTTTGAGTGCCATCAATTCAAGATATTTTATGGTTCTCTGATACTTTTCCAAGGGATACAATCCTTTAGAAACAGATTGCTCTAGTGTGGATCTCCCATGGGCTCACAAGTCCTATCAGGATATCTGTTCCAGCATGGGCTCCTCACCCCATATGTTCACAGGTCCTGACAGAAGCCTGCTCAGTCACCCTGAGAATAAACCTTTGCTTCCTGTTGTTCAGAAGGATCTTGCTGCATTACAGGTTGTGTTCATCCACTGAGAAAAGACTGAAAAAAATAATGTCTTTATTTTCTTTTCACACTCCTCTCAGGTATTTATAGACATAGATGATATCCCCCCTAAGCCTTTATGTCTAGAGGCTGAACAGTCATAGTTCTCTCAACATTTTCTTACAGGAAAAAAAGAAGATCAGTAAAGTAACAAATAATAAGGAGGACAGCTTACTGACAAGGAATTGCATAATTAGAAAGTGGTTATTCAATGAAACATATGTTAATGCAATCAAGTGAAAGTTCTGTCCAAGAAGGCCATGTCAGCTATCCTATATTAAAAAAAAGGGAATCAAAAAAATTTGATGGTAGCCATAGCTAAACTTCTCAAGAAAACACATGAGTTATGATTATTATACCTATATTCACACTTTTAAACTCCTGAATAGATAAAATAGATATGGTAGGAAGAACTAATGCAAATGTTGTATCTTAATGTACTGTGTTTATGTGAGCGTATGTGTTTATACGTTAAGTAGGAATCTTCCATTTTAATCCATCTTTTTCTGCATACAAGCAAGGCATTTTCCATCAACTCTATTTTCAATTGACTGTAATTCAAGGATTGATTTGTTAATTACATGATCTACCTGTCCCCAAAACAGCTAAATTTGCAATTGCAAGACTATAAAGAAGTGATCAATAGAAGAGATTATCTTCTTAGTAAAAAGAAATCACAAGATCAATTATCTGGATCAGATCAAACCCATGACTAAACACACCCATGCCAAATAGACCATATCTTTGTCATGTCCAGGCTTTCCTTAAATGCCATGAGAGACAGCGACTCCATCACCTCCCTGGGTAACTCATTCCAATATTTAATCACCTTTTCTGTGTGGAATTTCTTCCTAATGTCCAACCTAAGCCTCCTCTGGCATAGATTAAGACTATGTCCTCTGATTCTCTGATCACATTACCAGCCTGATCCCCAGCTGGCTACATCCTCCTTTCAGGTAGTTGTAGAGACTGATAAGGTCTTCCCTGAGCCTATTTTTTTCCAGGCTAAACAACTTCCACTCCCTCAGCCTCTCCTCATGGGACCTGCACTCCAGACCCTACAAGAGCTTTGTTTCCCTTCTCTGGACTAACTACAGCACTTCAATGTCCTTCCTGAACTGAGGGCCCAAAGCTGAACACAGCACTCGAGGTATGGCTTCCCCAGTGCTGAGTTCAGGGGAAGAATATCTTCCCGGTTCTTCTGGTGACATTATTCTTGATACAGCCACTGGACTTCTTGGCCACCTGAACACACCCCTGTCTCATGACCAGCACTTCCAGGTCCATTTCTGCTGGGCCACTTTCCAGCCTCTGTCCCCAGCCTGTGGCACTCCCTACTACTATGGTCAAAGTGTAGGACACAGCAGTTGGTCTTGTTGAACCTCATGCTGTTTTATCTCATCCAGTTGATCCAGTCTGTCCAGGTCCCTCTTCAGGGCATCCCTAACCTCCAGAAGATCAACACCCTGACCAAACTTAGTGTCATCCATGAATTTTCTAATGGTAGACTCCATCCCCTCATTCAGATTATCAATAAAGATATTAAACAGGGTTGGCTCCAACACTGATCCCTGGGGGTACCACCAGTGACTGGCTGCCAACTAGATGCAGCACCATTCATCACCACTCTCTGGGCACAGCCATCCAGCCAGTTCTTAACCCAGCAAAGAATGCTCCTGTCCAAGCTCAGGGCTGCCAGCTTCTCCAGGAAAATGTTGTGGGTGCCAAAGGTTTTGCTAAAGTACAGGTAGACAACATCCACAGCCTTTCCCTTATCTACTAGACAGGTCATCTGGTCATAAAGGGAGATAAGGTTGGTCAGGTGTGACCAGCCCTTACTAAACCTCTGCTGGCTGGGCCTGATCCCGTGGTTGTCCTGTATGTTCCCTTGATCATGCACAAGATGATCTGTTCCATGATCTTTACAGGCACACCAGCCATGCTAACCAGTCTGTGTTCCCCCAGATTCTCCTTCTGACCCTTATCATGGGTGGATGTCACACTGGCCAACCTTCAGTCATCTGGAACATTGCCAGTTAACCAGGACTGATGATAAACGATGGAGAGTGGCTTAACAAGCTCATCCACCAACTTCCCTGTCACTCTAGGGTGAAACACATCTGGTCTTATAGACTGGTGAGCATTAAAGTGGCTCAGCAGGTCGCTAACTGCTTCCTCCTGGATTGCAGAGGATCCATTCTGCTCCCTACCCCTATCTCCCAGCTCAGGAAACTATCTTTCCTGAGGATAACCAGTCTTACTGTAGACGACTGAGACAAACAAGGTGTTAAGTACCTCAGCCTTTTCCTCATCTTATGTGAATATAATTATCATTTACAGAAGTGGCCAGATTAAGTTATAATTGAACTTTCACCTCTCTAAATTTCTTTCTGCATGACCTAATGACATCCTTAAATACTCTCTGATTGCCTGCTCCTTTTTCAGAAGTGACATAACATCTCTTTTCCCCTGAGCTCCTGTGAAAGCTCCCTGCTATCCTGGCCCATTTTTCAGCAGATTAGGACAGCCTACTCCTGTGTCGTCAAGATTTCTTTCTTAAAGTACATCCAGCCTTCCTGGGCCTCTTTGTTTTTAAAGGCTGTTTCCCAAGGGACTACCTGAGTCAATGACCTGCACCGGCCAAAGTCTGACCTCTGAAAGCCCAGGTACAGGTTTTGTTAATGCCTCTCCTTACTTCACTGAGTATTGAAAACTGTCATTTCAGGGTTGCTGTGCTCAAGAAATACACTTTGTAGGAGCAAATCATCTTGGGGTTTGTTTTGACACAATGTTTAACTGAGTTGGGTTGACAAATCAGGTATTTTTTATCTCTCTGGACAAAATAACATTTTAACAATCTGATTGTAACTTACAGATTTCAAATCAAATAATGTCTAGCAGCAGATGCAGCTGTTAAATTTGCCAGACAAAAATATTCTTCTGGCCTAGAAATCAAACTGCTGTTGGAAGACAGGGATGAACCAACAGAAATTCACCTCTCTCTTTTACATTCATTGTTCGCCTTCATCAAGAATATCAACAAATGGAGACCTACTGCCAAGTTGTTAATAGAACTTTGCTTTTCCTTGATCCTGGTAGTGGTTCTGAGTGGAAGAATATTGTATTTTAGGAGATAGTGATTCCCAAGACAATAAGCCTGAGCAGGCTCAAGCCTGTGCTGTGCTGAATGTACAACTGGGCTTCAATTCTGTGTTGTGCATCACAAAACCCATTTCTGCACAATAACCTCAGCCAGCTAACAGCAACTAACAGGCAGATCACACTTGTTAGAGGTGATTATGCCACCTGCCTTATCTAAGTGTTCAGAAAGACATTCTCATGAGAACAACATTTCTCTTTCAACTGTAGAGAGGACAAAAGAGTTTTTTTCCTTGCAGGAAAACCCCATCATAACTTGAATGACTGAAGGGGGCGTAGCTCTGTTAGGGACAGGGTCGGCATGATGTACTGTACAAGGAGTCCTGTTTAATGCTACACTGCCCTGGGCTTTCATCATCTAAAGGGGCACAAGACTTTCTGTATTACTGCAGTGTTAGCTCTAACGAACAGCATTATAAATGATAACTTTAAAAGTCTAAATGGCTTTCTGCTGGGATCATAATGAATAATGCCCTTTCTCTAAGACATTATTTAATAAAACTCATATTACAGAAGCATAACTATCCCTGCAGCGCAGGTCTGACATTTTCCTACGAACCTGGAAATCCACGGATGTAAAACTAAGCTCATGTAACAGCACAGGTACTAGGTCTTAGCCCACAGGAAATATCAGATAATTAAATTTGCTTACACATCTTCCTCAGAGAATTTTCGTTTGTTCCTGCCTGTGTGTTGCTCCCTACTTCTCTTTTATCTCCTCTGAAGTATCTAATTATTCTTAATTTAATCCTACATATGTGGATACCAATTCTATGCTTTTTTCTCATAAATTTTGTTGCACAGGGAGGCTACTTGTTTATAATGATGCTTAGGCAGGTCTAGGTCAGATCTGCTCGTATTTCTGAAAAGGAAGACTGAAACCATACAGTCCTCTCATTTTGAAACCTCTGTGCTTGTATTCTCTGTATTATTGTATTCTCTGTATCTTGTATTCTCTGGCAGGGAGTATGTTTATTTGCAATGCTGTTTATGAAATGGTTAGGCCAGAGCAGTCCTTGAACCGAGGACAAGAAGGTGAACAATCTGAAAGCCTATAGTCAGGACAAAGACATCAGAATCAGCCTAGTGAGAAAAGAGAGGTTCAGGGTTCCAAACTTTGTATTTAGCTATTGGGCTAATGTACATCTGTGTAGTGGAATAATAGAGTAAATGTGATGGGTATGCACAAAGGAAGTGTTAAAGACACTTTAAGGAGGTGCTGTAAGGGCAGTAGGGCAGATTCTACCATCTAGAACCCTTTGTGTCACATGTCATGCAGGTATAATAAAGACAAGACAATGCTTTCAATGTTTTCCTGGGTGAAATGGTTTAAAATGCACAGCCAGGGTTTAGGTTGTAAACAACAACAACAAAAAAATTGATTACAACCAGTATAAAGCAAAATGGATAAAATTCAGAAGATGATAATATAAGCATCTCTGAATTTTCTTTAAGCATGAAACATTACTCTGTTAGCATTAAATTTACTGTTTTCTGCCTGTGAAGAGCCTTTAGCAAAATATATTTTGGAGAGTCATAAAAAAACTTGGAAGAACAAATGGAAATTCATTACTTAAGTGGGTGGAGTCAGCCCCTTCACTGTGCTTCTCTTGGAACTTTTGATGACCTAAAAGTAAGGAAGAAAATGTGATTTGTGAGAGTAATTTCAAATCCCAGCTCTTGTAATTTCTTATTCCATTGACAGAATTTATATCCTCAGGCCTGAATATAACTTAATTTTATGTTTTTATAACATTTATTTTATTTTCTTTCTTTCATATATGTATTTTCCAAGTTTTTTACTTTACCAAAATCACACAGAATATAGCCGGTTAAAACAAGAAAAAAAGAGAGAAAGAGAAATATGGACAATATTTTTGTTAATTTTTGTAATATTTTTATTATCTAAAGAATATCTTTAGATATTAAAACTCAAGTAAATGAGTTATGATTTTGGAGGAAAAAAAAAGAAAAAAACAGTGGGTTTGTAAATCTTGAATTCCTATAATATATTTTTTCATTAATTTGTGCACATCATATGGCATGATGTTTTCATTTTCACCCTGAGGCTGTGTTCTTCCCTTGAGTTCAAACACAAGGCAAGTCCTTTCAAGTGAAACAAATTTATATCCTACAAGGTTGTTTTGGTTTTTTGGTTTGTTTTTTCTCCCCAAAAATATTTTAAAGAAGAACGAACAGCTCTTAGTTCTATATTTTTTCTCCCTTTCCATTTACTTTTGAAATTTACAGCTGCTAGGTTCTCAAGAGGATGTAAGTATGTTTTTCTATCCAATAAAGAAAAAATGTGGTTAAAAGAACCAAAAGAATCTTTGTAGTTTTTTTTTGTTTGTTTATTTCCCTCTTATGATTATAACCCACTGGTTTATAATGGGTTAATGGAAGAATTCTGTCTTCACTGTGTTCCACATAAAATATGAAATTCCTATGTCATAAAAACCTGAGAGGTGTCCTCAAAGCCAAAAGAATGTGTTTGGAGTTCGGAGAACAGTGGTTTCATCAAATTCTGTACCTCTGGACCAGCACATTGTTTTCCTTCACTGTATGTTCCCACAGCTGATCAGGCAATCTGTTGTACATTTTTCCTCAAGGTTTATTTCCTCTCATGAAAACATAAAAATAACCAGAATGCTGAGAAGAGGGCATATATGTTCATAAGATAATCATATATATAATAAGATAATCATACATATAATCATATTTGAAAAAAGATTTTGAAAATATTTTTTGATTGTTAGATCTGCACTTAAACATTTGAAAAAGTAAACACAAAGCTAATATTCTATAAATTCAAATATTCATAATTTCTGAGGAGCCTGGGGATAGATTGATGGCTTATGATATGATTTACAGAATTGGAAATATTATTTAGAGGGTGATTTATGTTTTTAAATTTGCTGATATATTGTCTTGTCTGTAAATCTGTTAATTTATTTTTCTGCTATCTGTAAATATTGATCAAATATATAAATTCCAAAGCTATTAGTCATATTGAAGCATTAAAAAAAATTAAGTCTCTTGTTACATTTATTTTGAGAATTTGATTTTGAGTGCAAATCTTGAGATGAATTTTATAATTCTGTTTCCTTTAACCTTACAAACTATGTCTTTTACCATCAAATTTTGTTTCTTTAGACTCGAAATTTTAAAATACTTTTCAAAAAGTATCACTATGTTTAAAAAAATAGTTTTAGTGCCAGCAAGCATTATAATAATGGATTTAAATTGGATCAGTCTTTCTTGAATTATTTCTCAAATAACATATACTCTTTCCAAAAAAATACTGAACTGTTTCTGTCTCCCACTTTATATTGTGGAATCATTTCCAGTTCATTCAAATTTCATTAATTTTCTATGCACATGAACAAAACCTGTTCTGTATTACTTATTCCTCTTTTGTTGTCTTTCCATCATTTTTTTCCTGCCTGCAGTGTCTATTGTTTTAGACTTGCTCTGATATTCAGCTTTATCTAGCAACACAAATAACATCTACAGAGGTAGATTCTCTGTATCTTTCCTAAGGCCTCTTTTTATTTGAAACATAACAGTCAAAAATGTCTTCCAAGAATACAACATGTAATTTCCCCTCATCCCACAATTCATCATGCTATTTCTCTTCATCCCAAATTGATTTGGGGAATTTTCTTAGACTACTGTCAATATAGCCTTGAAAGGTCTTCACAGAAAAAGTTTTTATCTTGAAACTGCAAGGTGCTGTTTTGTTGTCTTCTAAAGTGTCTTTCTACCTCCTGTAATAGCTGTAATCTAAGTGCTACCAAAAGATGATTAAGACTTCATTCCCTATACTGTATTTCTCCAGGGTGTCTGACGTGTGCTTCTTCTGTTGTTTGCCATTTTCTCTCTTTTTACTGGGGGGAGGCTGTTTCACAAATCATCTCATAAAGGGAAAATAGGGAGCTACAGCTGGATAAGTGTAAACAAGCAATTTTGTACTACTCTAAAGTCCTTTTACTGGTGAAAATTGGTAAATAGATCCAAAATAAAGCTGTCTCTCCTACACAGAGGACAATTTTTATAACCAGATGAGAGAGTCAGGAAAATGAGGGAAAATAGACTAATATAAGTTTAAAACATTAAGTATGGTAACATTGCATATTGATCTCCAAAGTTATTGGCTCTTAAAAGACAGAGCTTCTTTAATGAACTAATAAAGAATTAACACACACACTGCAAAATGCTTTGGTGCCCTTTTCAATGCCTTTTCTCACAATCTAGGGTATTCCACCTTAATGCAGAGAGAGCTACAAGGCTTATAAAATTAATGAGAATGCGGTCCTAACCATTTTATGATGCAATCTGTTTAACTGAAATGGAATGAAAAAATAAAATCTAAATCCTTTGGTAGGGGAAGGGAAGGTCTCTCCTAAAACAAATATTCCAAATTTTTGAAGTTTGGACTTCACTTTTATTCAGCATTGTTGCAATAGAAAATATGCATAAATATTTATATATGTTTGTATACATACACACAAAAAAGTGTGTATAAGTTTTGTATTCAGAGATAATCATCATGGGAGAGTTCAGCATACTGGTAAATAAGCATAATCTCTATGTTCACCCTGAATAACTAACTTTACAACTATCCACAACATGTATAAAGAATCTCTTATTTTTCTGTTGCCCAGTATTTGGCTCTGTTTACCTCTTGCCACTATAAAGTTCCTACAAAAAAAATTACAGTATTTATTTTATTTTAATCCTTGTCCCTTTTTTTTTTTTAATCTTTGCCTTTTCAGCTGAAATTTTCAGCTGAATTCTTATGCTTGCTTCCATATAAATTCTTTTTCTGCTTTTACAGAAGATGCCTGGGAAAGCTGTCTTGAATCTATTTTGTCAAACAGGTCTTCTGTCCTGTTCCAGCAGTCTCTGAAGCTCATGCCTCTCAACTAAGACTGAGTTTATTTTGGTTTAATTTTGGGACTTTTCACCGTTCTAACTCTTATCCTTCTTAGGAAATATCCATAGCTTATACTTCTTTTAGCATAATTATAATACCAAAGAATAGTAATAATGAAATATATAGAGAGGTGATATTGTGAAATAGAGGTATGAATCTTCTATATTACAACAAAATAATTTCATTTTACCTGTTAATTTTTTTTATGGAACTGAAACATCTACAGGAGATAAGACATAACCTTGGAAAAGGAGTTTGAATGTTCCCAGCTATAAATGCAGAACCATTATATCACAGTGCTGCTTCAGTGAGCAATATTACTGAAGCACTAAAAGTAACCAGTTAATTTAACCTAATTTTCTAATCATTACTGCAGAAAGTACATACCCACAGACCATAACACAGAAAAAAAAAACCAAAACCAAAACTAAAAATAAAAACAATCAAAAAAACAACAACAAAAAACAAAACACAAAAAACCCAACCCAAACCCCTTTGCAAAATAAATAATTTATAATTATATCATCAAATCTATATGCAAATAGAATGTGGACTGCTCATTTATTACCTGGTGCATTGTTACAGCCCTACACACAAATGGGTGAAGTAAACCATAGACAGATAAGTGTAAGGAAATGAAGACCTGTATCCTATGTCTGATGAAGCAAATGAAAGTTTAGATCAGATTAATAACTTTTACCTTGGGTTGCAATGGGAATTATGATATTCAGAAAACTTCTGCTGCCATTCTTACTACTCTGGCAATATGGGATAAGAGAGAGTTATGTCCTATACAATGTCTTATTTTGACAGTATTTCAGAAAGGGAAACTGTTTTTATCCACCTTGCATATGGATCTGCATTGACAAGATGTGTACATCTGTCAGATCCAATAAAGTAGAACTTTTTTATATACACATCTACTCCTATAGGAATTAGGAGTAACCTTAAGAATTGTAGCAGTGTTCTCACTTTTTTGCTTAAATGCCAAACTACCACAAGAATGTTCTTAAGAATGGCTTTACACAACCTGTATCCTCTCCCTGTGTGGTTTGTAACATCTAATTGGAATAAATATAGACCCATATCTAAACAGAATTTTTTTCTGTGATTGCATCACTTCAAAAGGACATAATGTAACTGGGATTTTTTCCTTGATTTATTTAATTTATTTAACTTTTATTGATTGCCTTCATTTTTCAGTGGTGAGACAAAAGTACAGGCTAGCTAACAGGAGATATAGTGATAAACATTGGCCTAAAAGAGGAATTTGAACCAAAAATTTTACTCATTTTGCCCATCTATACTTTGAAAAATTATTAATCATAAGTTGTTTCATTGAATCCTGTCCCCTTTGAGTTTAATGAATAAAAAGGCTTAGCATGTTATTGAGTAAAAAATGTGAATCTCTCAAACTTTTAATGGAATCACTCAAATTTTGCCTTACAGTAGCATTTGTCTTCTAAAGCAGTAGCAAACACAGATTACACAAAAATACATCTTCATTTATGCAAGTGACTGAACATGAGGAAATGAGAATTAATTTTTATAGGTTGGTCCAGTACAAAGCATATCTAGCTTTGGAAAACAGCTCAGGCAAGGTAGTCTAAATTCTGACTAGACAAACTGATGTAGAGAGGACCTATGCCTGCCTTCTCAGTATTTAAAGTGCTCATCTCAAGGTACAGAATTTCTTTGCTCTTAGTAGTTTCAAGAGAAAAGTGTTAGTGGAAGTTTATTGAATGACTGAATTCACTTTTACTAGAACTTACTTTTTTCTTACCTGAATTTACTCCTTCCCCTCTGTTATTAGTGGAAGATGTTTTTTGGATCAATATGAAATATAAGAAAGAAGCAAACAATTGGTTGTGGGTTTTTTTGGTTTATTTTTTTTTAGCTTTTATTGGTTGCATGCAAAAGTTCATAATCAGCTAAAGTGATATAAAGCCCACATCAGTTTGTGAATCTCAGTTTTATTTACTGTGACAACTAATTTCCTGGCAGGATCAGGATCATCCTGGCAGGATGGTGGTGGAGATATGCATTGCTCTGGCTTTCTCTTGTTTTTTGAGCAAACAACTGAGAAACACTGACCCAGCAGAGACTTAGAAGTAATTTTCAGATTCCACCCAGGAATTCCATATAAATACTTATTTTTATAGGAGTTATAAATAATTTTTAGAGAAGCTCTCATAGAAGTCTACATAGAATGTCATAATATTTGTGTTGACAGATCAGTAACACAAAGATAATGGGTAGCCACCTGACTACTCATTAAGCTGTATATATATTGTTTTAGAAATCACATTTTTTTTTGCTATGGTACAAAAAGAAAACAAAGCAGAAAAAAACAAACCAAACCAAGCAAACAAACAAAACAAAACAAAACAATGACAACAAAAAAAAGACATAGAAAAGACAGAGGGGGAATTTTAACAGAGGAGCTTAATAAATAGTACAGGCAGTTCGAGCTCTGTCATTTAGCAGGAAATCATTAGCTATGGCTGCAGTATTGAAGCCATGGACTGCAGCCCAGATATTTAGCTTCCTGCAAGTAATAAAAAAAGACATTATGCTAGCAGTTTAGTGTTTTAATAAAGCTAACTTTGGTCCGTGGAATTTTAATACCATTACAGTGTAGTGCACTTGGAAGTTAAGCATGTTTCCATCTCTTTTGTTACGGTAGTGTGCCTAAAGTGGGCATAAGTTGTACTAAGTTTATTTGCATTTGCAGAATGTTTTTCTATACAAGGCTGAATGAGCACTTCATCTAGGTCTGCTGATCACTATGAGGTAACTATGCTGACTGCACCTGAAGCTCAAGAACAAAGCTGTCAGCATTCAGTGTTTTTTTAGTTGAGGAAACACATAATAATGTTTTATAGACTTGCACACTAGCACAAATAAACATGCTAGGGATTAGAGGATTTCTCAGTTATGCCATATGCCAATCTGGAGTGACTGGGTCTAGAATAATGAAGGCAGTTAGCAAATATGCCCTGGCACAATATGGAATTGAAGTGTTTATGAGCTGAATGCAATATGTATGGATAAACAAGCTCACATAGACACGATGTGAAAAGAGATGTGGAAGGTTAAGATCTGTAGAGGGCTTGTAGTTTCTCATAACACTTCAAAGGAAAACCCATTAAAAATTGCATAAGATTTTTAGACATGTTCAAGGGTACCTGTCAAACATAGGACACAAGCTTCAAAATACTAAAAGCTGGTTTTTAGCAACAAATAGATATCAAAATTAGTTCAGTTTTCCACAATGCATAGAAACAAAGAAAAAGGGCACTGTGAGTATAAAGGGGCCACTTTATTTTTGCACAAAAAAAAAGTGGCCTCATAGAATATATCTTCCCTTTGCTGTTTTCTTTTCCTTTACAGAAATGGAGACCTTGAAAGACTGGGATGAATTCTCTACGTTGTAAAAAATAATTCCCTGCTCAGTCAAGCTGGAAGTTCCAGGGATTGCACTGCTGTAAAAATTAACTCAATACTTTTGATTAAAGAAGTTAAACATAATCCTATTGACACAGAAGACTTGCATATAAACACTTCCTTTACATATTTGCAATTATCTGAGCACCTTGATCACTGTTTCAAGAAATAATGATATAAATGATGATAATGAAGATCAAGTAGGAACTGTCCTTTAAAAACTTACTAGTCGCAAATGGTCTTGGTTGTCCCTTTATTTGTTTGTCTCACATGTTTCACAGGAAAATTTGTCCTTTGTTAAAGATAAAGACCTTCCTAAAAATAATATTTTTAAGATTTTAATTTAAGTATTTTCTGGTGTGTGTTTCTTTTGCTGTCTTTTGTTTGCATAATATAGTATTGCCCTCAGAAGACAGCCATATGAAAATCTAAATTGTGAAATGCATAGAATAACTTAAACAGCATTTACCTCTTTCTTAAAAATTTTCTGTAAAACAGGACGTGTTTTGAGTTTCTAGTAAGTCTGGCCAAATAAAAGCTTATATATGCCAGTTTAATAATGATTTTGTAATCAATAAGAGAAAGATTATAATTCCAATAGAATGGAATTATTAGAATACTGGTGCTTCTACTTATTTGAAACAATTTTTTTAAGGACTTTTAAAATAATTCAGGTTGGATTTTCTTTGTTCTTATTGAATGTGTCGCTCATTTTGAAGTATGCTTGTGATTTGCTGTTTTATCAGGTCTGATAAAGCATCCCACCGACTTTTTGAGAGAAGAATGCTATGTGAATGAGAAATTCTGTCAGAAAAGAAGAATTCATTGCCTATTTATAAAAGAAATTCTTGATAAGTACCTTGGTTTAGCTGTACAAAAACCTCTTGAAAAACACAATGATACTGTCTGAAAAGATGCTGTTTAGTGTGACTAATGTGCCTGATGCCCACCAGGACACAACCTGCCCTCCTGGCTGCCAGGGCACTGCTGACTCATGTTCAGCTTTCTGTAGACCAGGACCCCCAGATCTCTTTCCATGCCACTGCTTTCCCTCCTCTTGTTCCCTGGTTTATAGACCAGGGTTGTTCAGTCCCAGGGGCAGAATCTGCCGCTTTTTCTGGTTAAGCTTCACATGGTTGGTGATTGCCCCTTTTTCTAATTTGCGCAGGTCTTTCTGCAGGACCTCCCAGCCCTTGTGGGAATCGACATTTCTTCTAAATGAAACTGCTTTGGTTGGACCTAATATATGTATTCTTCCACTTCCTGTTCTAGTAAAAAAAACCAAGAAGTTTTAAGCCTTCTCATCTTTATTTGGAAATGTTTAATACTTAGATGTCAATACTATGGCTCAGATGACTAATAATAAGAAAGACAATCAGAAGCATTAGATTTACAACCTTAAGTTATGATTTTGTGCCAATGCATTTTTGCTTTAAGCATTATTTACCATTTCTTAATTTTATTGTTTTTTTTTAGTTTAGACCAGAGAGGTAAAGTTTATGTCTAGTGTTTGCACTTTTTATGCAAAAAACAATGAGTAATACTGTGTTTTCTATTGAATTAGGTTTCATCGCTGCAAGCACAGGCAGGGAAGATTAGGGGGGAAAAAAAAGAAAAAACATGCCATTATTCACCTCTTAACATTAAAACAAATGTTATATGGCTCAAGCTACAATACACACATCCTAAAGTGACAAAATCTCCAGACTGTCCCCAAAAACTGTAAGCTCTTCTACCACTGACACCCAAGTATTTAACCTTCTCTCCTCCTCCTCCTCCTCTCCCCCTCTTCAGCCTCTTATTCGAATAATGGTTCTTCCAGGAACATGATTGCAAAAACTCTCTGCACTTCTTTCTGCACACAAATTAGGATGTGAAAATCAATGGGTCAGTCCTCAAGGAGCTGCATTCTGGCCTTCTGACCTCACACAGTTTCCAGCTAGCTACCCAGACTGCTGGCCTGACTTGTTATCTTTGCACACTCCACATTCACATCCTATTTTTTTCAGGTGAATTTCATTCCTACACTTGCCTTTAAGTGTTTTTCAGGTTGTAATTTTCTACCTATTATTACATGTTTAACCCTTGATTTTCCACTAAGTTGAAACATAAACGTGCTCCAATAATTTATTCTCATATAAAGAGATCTTGCACAAAGAGAAACATTATTTATTGTGAACCCTTTGAAATCTCATTTTGTCGTAAGGTTTCAGTTTTCATTAATGCAGTTAACTCTCAGTGAAGCATTTTATCTTCTGAAGATAAAAATATTATAGCCTAAACCAGAAGCCTGTAGTACATATTAATGAATGGAGTCAAGCTTGGAATATCCTGAGGAGGGTGGTGTATTCAGTATTTTTGTGTGAATTTATCCTCAGTAGAAAGAAAACTAAAAAAACAAACAAACAAACAAACAAAAATAAAAAAAAAAATTAAATACTATGATGATGAATAATCTGCACTGGAAGCTTCCTACAAATGAATGAGAAATGTAGAAGTAAAAATGTCCAGCCACAGATTCAATAGGCAACATAGCCATTCTGAAACCACAAAATAATAGTATGCAAATTATTTTCAGAATATTCCTGAAAACAAATCTAGTCAACCAACATAGAAACTTTATTTGAATCAAATAATTTTTTTTTCAGTTGCTGCAGGCAGATTCTATCCAGAGGAATTGGCTTATAATACATAATAGAAGGAATGTAAGCTTCAGGCCTCTGAAGAGATACACAGTGGAACACAACAGCAGCAAAGATCAGAGTACCTGGTTTCTGTTTGTGGTGGGAAGTGGAAGTGTGTCATTAGGAGTGGCACAAACCAATGTTAGCACAGGTAGTGACAGCCAAAGCAGCATGTGTTGGGATCAAAGCTTGGCAAAGATTTCAGAATCCACTCAGAGACTTCAAACTTTTTTAACCCTCTCTCACACCCATTGTCCAACAAGTTTGAAGCTTGAAATGCATTCTTCTCTGTAATATTAGTATCAGAATATGAAGGAAAAAGGATTCAGAAGAACACTGATCCATCTGACAGCCATTGATCACTTATAATGTTATCAGTATATTATTATATTATTATAATATTATTATATTATTATTATATATTATAATTATATATTATTATTATATAATGAATATATAAAATGAAGAAACAAAAAATGAAGAAACATGATAACTGGCACACAAAATGGTCTAAAGCTCATAAAGCATGTCTCCACAAAGGTTAGATTAAATCTTTTCTTGTTTACATTTACAAAATTGTTTAGAATGAGTGTTCTACTGAGTTTATACTTTCAAAGACTTTAGACCAAAATGCACAATATATTTTGAAGAGAGAATAGGTAACAGTTAGCTATATAAAAAGGTAGTACAAGCCTTTCATCTTCCTTCCTCACAGCATGCAGTAAAAGCTGGCAACAAAATAGAGCTACTCCCAAAATAAATTGAGAGCAAATATGTACACATGACTGGATTCTCATTAAAATTTCTTGAAAGTATCTGTGTTTAGAGAAGCTGCCTTTTTCCTGAAGGCAAAATAGTTTCTGCATTTTTCTGACTTTTTCTCTGTCTTTCAACTTCACTTTTAAATGTATTCATCTGCAATATGAAAAGAAAAAATTATCGTAATCTGGGTTAGAAAAAAAAAGATAAAGAAGATAGCTAAAATATGGAAAAATAATTTTATAATTAGTTTTTCAATAATTAGTGATTAATTTCTACTTTAATAATAAAAGTAAATCATTACTACTTAATTATTGATATATAAAATAAAAAACATTCTACTACTGAACAGGTCTCTGGATCTGCAATGAAGAGCAACAGAGTGTAACCTCAGGGTGGAAAAAGATGGGCTCCTGTATCTGTTGCACCACACTTTTGTACCATGAGCTCGTAATTTGGAAACTTACTGCTCATTCATTTGGCACCTCCAGATCTCTCATCTCCACATCCTAAGGCTGCTGTACAGTGACACTGCCCTGGTGTCCTCTTACCCTCATAGCCCAGCACTGGCAGAGTGTGAATTGTTATCATGCTGGATTTTGTACAGAAATAACAGATGTCCCAAGAAGGAGACTTGCCTGCACTGCCCTTTGCTCCTCATGGCAGGCCACTGGCCAGAATGTTTCTATTTCTTTCTCTTCCCTTCATTTATGCTATTATTTGCATGTTTGTTTGGGGCAGCAGAGGTTTTGCTCAGTCTTGGGTACTTGGATTCTATATAGCTGCAGAAACTCCACCAAGGAGTTTCTTCACCTGTAAGCCTCTCTCAGATTTTTACTCCACAACATAAGTAACTGAGTTGTTTTGAGTTAGGTTGGGGTGGGTTTTTTCGCTTTGTCTTTTTTTTTTTTTGCCTTTGTTTTTTATTTTCTTTTGTTTGGTTGTTATTCTTTGGGGGTTTTAGGGTTGTTTTTCTTTGTGCAAAGATAAATAAAGAATAGAATAAGAAAAGTGATACAATACTTTTCTACAAATTACTTGCAGTTAAATGTATTTTAACCCTGACTGCAATCAGGAGTGAGAGGATGAGTAAAGAAATAAGGTTTTATTTCAAGATTAGTTTAGAAAATAAGCATAAGAATTTCTTTTTCTTGCAGTTCTGGTCTGAGTTGAAAATAGGCCTTTATATTTCATACTAAAAAAATGTGGACATAGATTCAGTTTGAATTTCTAGAAGAATTTTAGCAGATTAAAAAAACCTAAACAAACACCCTCAAAAACAGTCCACATTTTAATCTTTCATAAAATATTTGAGTCACTGTTTTAACCAACAGTCATATTAAAAATACATGCTTTTTGTAAGAACAACTGTGGGAAATAAAACTGCAGCTAAAGGAGGAAAAATTTAGTAATGGAAATAATTATCTCTTGAAAAAATGAAGAAGCCAATATGATGAGCAGGTAAAATGTCCACAGAGTAATAACATGAAGAAGTAATCTCATACCACAATGTAACAAGGATTTCTTTTTTTATTATAATAAAAATGAGTTTGAAAAATGCAATCTAGAAATACCAACTTATCAAGTATGTGGTCTACAGGGATGTATTTTACCGATGAAGTAAAAAATTTGAGATGTTTTGAGATCTGAATCATAAAAGAAAATCTGACTGGGAAATGGTAGGACTAATCCAAGGTCCTAGCAGTGTTTATAACTATTTAATTGTAAAATGCAAAGTTTTCAGCCTTACATAATAGTCAATTTTCTATTTGGAGTAAAAAATAATAACTTGTAAAATAAACATTTTTTTCCCCGTAAGGTAAATTAAGAAAGGTACAAATCCAACAATCCTTAAATAAAAATTCTAAATACAAGATTCCTTGTTTTATTGCAATGATGCCTTTCATGTGCCAACACTACTGTTATTGGTCAGGGAGGATTTATTAGCACCTGTTATGCTCTCCCATTGTTAGAATTAGCCAGTGAGGAATACCAAGTTTTTGGCAGGTAAAAATAGAAATGTCATGGCACTTCAAAACATGGATCATGTTTACCTCGAGTCCAGGTAGTGCTGAAGGTGACTTGATGCAGAAAATAAGAACAATGTTCCATGATTCTGTGTTAGCTCCCTTTTTCTTCCAATTATTAATTACATCATCAAAGTATTTAACTACTAATAAATTAAACTAATAGTCTTAATTACTACAATTTATCTGGGTATAATTGAGTGGTATGATCAACATTTTGCACAGATATTAGTAGTTACAAGCAAGTAGTTATTCTAAGTGGATTGAAATACGTATTACCTGTCATAAATATATAGTGTAGGGGAAGACTGTTTTTGAAAGTAGGTGTACCAAATACAGGTATAATATAATAAGAAAGACAGTGCATGGTATACAAGAAACCTAAAGCTTTAGGAAAAAAACCCAAAACAGCTACTGATATTAAAGAAATTCAGGCTTGAAGTTCATGTAAGTTACTGAACATATGATAAATTCAGATGTGGTAAGAACCACAGAAGACAAACCAAGGCATAGATTTTACTAGCAAACATAAAAAGTAAAGGCAAGCATGTCCTGGATTAAGGAGAAAGAAAACATAAATATAAATTACATCCTCATTTCTTGGAAAAGAAGAAGAGACACTCATCAATATTGTATTTCTCTCAGCAAGGAACTTGGGACAAAAACAACATGCTCTAAATCCCCTCCCAAATTGAATCCAAAGACCTTTGGACATGAAAAACATAGTAGAACATCAAAGAAACTGATAGACAGTAGAAAGCTTATATCAGTTTAACCTGTATATAATTTGAACAATTTTTATTATTGCTATAACTAAACTAATAATATGTCTTTATTTGCCTACAATGTTACGATTTAATTCTAATTAAAATTTTAATTAGCTTAGAAGCACATTCTTGATTTGGCAAATAAGGTGCAGTCCTCATGGCCCACAGCCAAATTTTGAGTAAAACAGCTGACAGATATGACAAAGGATTTATGGAACATCCTGTTCCTTGAGCACCTGGTGTTGCCCCACATTGTACTAAGTATTTATGCATAAGTAATTGGACAATTTGATATTTATATAGCCTTTTGTTGTCAATCATTACCCATCAGACCCACAATTACCAGGAGTCATTTATTTCATTTGAATGTACAATTTAATTCCTTCAGTGTTAAATGAATTAATAATTGTCATTTGCCATTGTACTACTCTGGTTCTTATTTATGGTTTACTCTCAAAGCTGATTCCATGTCATAACAATATTCTTGAAAGCAAACTTGTTTGGCATTTCCCACTTTGAAAAACTTATGTGATTTTGAAGGTTCTATGAAACTACTGTTTGAACAGAAAAATTAACCTATGATGTTACCTAATTTTAGATATCTAAAATACAATAAATACTAAGTTCCCTGTATAACTAGGAAAGAGAATAACTATATCAGGTGATAACTGATTGGGTTACCTGGGCTAAATATTTATATTAGGATGAGATGGAGTTTTCTACAAGTCCCTGTTTCTGCCTTTAAGGGCAGCATAGATGGCTAACTGATGTCTCCTTTAGTCAAACAAATTACGCACTTAACTGCTATCCTTAGGTTAGAGTGTAATCTTAGTATGTTTTAACTGATTTTGTACAAGAAACTATATAATTTCTATGTCTTTCATTTGGTGTGGGGTTTTCTTTTTTAAATTTTCTTTTTTAGTTGCCAGCCATGAAGCAAAGTAAAATCAATACTGTCACAAGGACAGTAGCTGAAGGACATGGAAAACTGATATATAAAGAAGATAATGGCTCACAACTTCTAGGTATTATTTCTGGTTTTAGGATGGATTGACAATAATGCTAGTATATTAACACCAGACCGCAACCTTATTGACAAGTCTTCCATACAGCTCTGAAGAAGAATTAAAATTAGGAAAAAACATATGTGAAAATGAATGGACAAGAAAATGTCTCAGAAACTGGAGGAGAAGACTCCACTAGTGTTCTGGAATCAGAAAGCTATTTGCTTCTGCATTTATTTTTTTTTTAATACATGATCATAACGCATACAACCATGATTAACCTTTATTGTTCATTTGTCTTAAGTTTTAAAAGGATCTATAAGAGATAGAAGTACATTTCAGACAAGGCCAAATTAAGAACTGGATTGTTCTCAGCTCATTTCTGTTGGGATAAAGTGTGTAAGCAGTAAAGTCTCACTTTACATTGGTATGTATATATTTATACACATACACAATTTTGTCCCACAATACAATATGAAGAGAAAAGGCTTTTTCTTGCTTAGATTATTCACCGTTTCTCTCAAAATAGCTCATGCAAAGAATCACTGTCATTGTTTCTACCAATAAATGTAATTGCTGTTCTGATTTCAAGTGTTTTTTTCTTTTCCCACCTCACTGTTTTTGTCACAAAGAGATACCTCTTAGTTCAAAATTGGTTTCATGAGAAATGGTTTTGGCCAAATCTTTGCTTAGTACTTACCTGAGGACCTTATATGGTGGAAAATATTTCTTATTTTTCCCCCATTTTGTAATTCATGAAAATAATCCTTTCATTCATCCCCAATGCTGTCATTAAATGCCTCATTAACTTGATGAACTCGTTTGACTTATGGTATTCATTCATTCTCCATTAGGCATTCCATTTCAGCTGATCATAATGAAATGTAAAGGACAATATTTAGACAATATATTTAAAATATTTGGAGAAAAGTGGTACATGTCAGTGATTAGATGTGTAATTTGTTCTTTCTTATTAACATCTGATTTTGCTTTCTGCCTCACTTAAATTCTAACTAGTAACTCAAAAAAAACTGAAAAAAAGATGCTCTGTCTGTGGACATATCTTGACTTCATGAATCATCAAAGTGCTTTCTGCTGCCCTTCCTGTCACTGTTCAATGCATATATACTAACAAAAGCTTTGTCAACTAATCTTACCTAGATTTCTTAGACAAAATGGTGCCTGAATTTTCTGTTATATGTTTATCTGAAGCACATTCTAAACATTTTTGCTATTTCATTTTGTATTTAGAGCACCTCTACCAATGATCTCCTCAGAACTACCTACCTTCATAATGTCTGGAGGTTTCAGAAACTATGTAAAAGACCCTTTCTCAGTGGTCCAGGAAGTAGTTTTGTTAATCCAGTATTTGCATTTTATTCTCAGTCAATACTCAAATAATTCTTAGTGTGGTACTCCAGCTTTTTAACATTGTAATTATTTTAAGTGTCAAGTGAAAACAAGCTGCAGAGAAGTTACAGCTGTTAATTTTCCAATAAAACATTTTGCTATCACTTAGTCTTTTTGACTTAATAGATATAAATTAAATTGCTTAGGTTTTTTGTCTTGATTTGCATTGTTTTACACAACAGTTTTGTAAAGCTTCAAGAAGAAAAATTTACTTTCAGTTCTAAATTGTTGGGATTGACTGTTTTGAAAATGATGTTAACAACATCTTTAAGCAACTAGTCATTTGCTTTCTACTTGACCGGGTGTAGGCCTTTAGCTTACTAATCAACTTCTCTTAATACAATACTTGACAGATAAACTCCATAGAATTATGAAATTACACCTGGAAAGCTGTCCCAAAAATACTGAAGTAAAATATACATTTATGGCATTTAAACATACATTTATGGCATCCATAAGAAAGGCCAGGTCCTATGAGGCTTTGAGCAACCTTGACTAAGGAAAGGTGTCCCTGCCCATGACAAGGGGGCTGGAACTAAGTTATTTAAAGGCACCTACAAACCAAAACGCTGCTATGATTCTGTGATTCTGTGATATATAGTGACAATTCCTTCCCTGCTCAAACAGGCAAATAAAGTCTCAGTTCACAAGTATTTGTGCTCATGACCCAAAATAACATGGCCAGGTGCATAGAAAACTTTGTTCTGTTTCAAGCCTAGTTGTCATAACCAACATGAATTTAGTACAGTATAATGTATATAAGTCACTTATTCGCATGCATATTGCATGAAGCTATGAACAAGCAATAAAACATGTTTTGGGGAGGTATATAATGTTTTCTAGAGATGAAAGGTCAAATTAAGTTAGTTTACCTCCAGATACCATAACTGGAAGAAGGTATCACATAGTGTTAACTCATTTTGAGACCAGACAAAGGTATGACTACATCTATCTGTAAAACAAAAATGTAAAAGAGACCAGAAGATCTTTTAACAATGATGTATATTATCCATGTTTGGACTTAACTATCCTGAAATCATGTTTCCTCAGTTGCATTCCAATCCTAAACCCCGTGCCAACTCACTCAGGACACGCTTGCCATAGATGATAAACATACACTTGTACTTTATTGATTTCAAAGATGTTTATAAATGGATAACCCACTAAAATAGCTATTGAAAAATTTTTGAAGACACTATAAATCATGGTGAAGGAACAGTGACAAAAGTGCTGAGATATTTAGTCTGATCAAACCAAGATCAATTTTTTTCCTAATTTTCTTCCATTTACTTCCCAGCTATCATATCAGTTTTTGGTATGTTCTTTCTGAAGTTTCTATTTCAGAAATTTCCATTTATTTATTCAGACATCATTCTTAGATGGTTCTTGCAATGTCAAAAAATAAAATATTTCTATATGTTTTTCTCCACAGAGTTTAAAAACAAACTGAAATTGAATGGTAAGGTATTTAAAAAAAATCCAACTAAACCTCATTGACTTTCCGTTTCTGCAGTCACAAGGGTAATTTCTTGAAAGCAGCTCTCTCCATCTTTACTGTAAATCTCAAATCACACTGCAGCATTGTTGTTTACATTTGGCATAGCGCAATTTGAAAGACTCATCCTTTTAAATGTCACACGGTGACAGGAAAGACCAGCAGAAGACTGATAGCCCTAGGAGCCAGTTCCAAAAGTAAATCCATCTTCTATGTATCCCTTTCTTTCTTTGTTTAAGTGTTAACAGCACAGCTGCATTCTCGGCAAATTTGCATACCTCTAATTATTCTTTGTTTCCAAGAATGAAAAGATGTAAAACAAGCTTTAGATTTTGTCCCCACTCAGCATGAACAATAAAGCTTAAAGATCTGTGAGGTTTAACTGTCTTAATTTCTTATATTTCTTATTTTCTTATATCTTTTATATTTCTTATATTTTCTTGTACTTCTTATATTTTATAAAAGGATAATTAGATAATATGAAGAAAAAGAAAAGGTACTATTTTCAAGTAAAAGAAGCCAGAAATACGTGCATGTAACTGCATATGGTTCTACATGGCTGATTTAAGGAAAAAATGTGAAAGTGAAAACAATTCAGCCTAATTTTTATCCACTATCAGATGGAGTGCATCTGCTGAAACCACATGCACAACAATATCAATTCAGATTAAAACCCAAAAACTATAACTAGTAACTGTTTTCAGAATAGATTCCAGATTGGAATAGTTTTAAAGAAGAATTTTAAATAGAAAATGAAGATTAAAACAGCACTATCCTGTAATTCTGGAATTTATACTCTGGGTAATCACATAACATTTAATAAAACATCAGCATTCCTATGTGTTGTGCAGCTCAGTTCTACATCTGTCAAATCCCTGCATGTATTCATGAACTCTTTAAGATTAGTGAGCTATGAAAATGCAAATTTTGGAAGCAATATTTTCTGTAGGGCAGAAGGAGAACTGGCAAAGCACATTTTGGAAATGAATTCAATATTAGAAGCCCATGACCTCTTACCATTACTGTGGTGAGAAAAGAAAAACCAAAAAACCAAACCAAACCAAAACTGGAGCTAAAATGGAAGAAGAAATAAAAGATATAAAAATCGGGGTACAGAAATTGTGTAAAGGGTTAGATCAAGTTCCCTTTGAACTCAAGATTAAAAGACTAAATGAAACTCAAATTTCAGGGGTAGATTGAAAGCATACTTCCAGCATATCTCATTATGGGATTATTACATTTTATTATTTCTTAAAATTTTATTTGTATTTCACAGCCAATGGAAGCAGAAGAACTTAAGGTGATTTGCATGTTTACACATTGTATGTTGGCTTCTTATGCCTGCCAATTTTCTTTTCTTCATATTAATAAGTTGAATAAATTAAAATCACAAAATAAAACGTCTCCCACCAAAATCCTCAGGTATTTCCTGCACAGACTGAGAGAAACTCTCTGATTCTGGCTCAGTTTAGAATTCAAGACGTTTTGAAGTAGTGAAGTCTGGGTACCAGGGCAGGAATGGCAATGGTGACTGGGGTCAGCTGAATGCCCTGCAATCATCAGGTAAATCCATAAGTTGAAGACAAGCTGGGAATTCAAATCATCACGGCAATGTTGAGATCAGCAGGAAATAAGACCCAAACACAGCACACCTCTGATGTAGCCTAGGCAAGGACTGTGCCTAAATGCAATGCGTGGATCAATAGTCAGATTTTGCACACACAGGGGCCCAGGTGAAGTATTTGACAGCTCTCTGGCAGTATATGACTTTCTACTTCTCACTCTCTTTTTGGAAATTTTTCTGTATTTATAGATGACTGGTGCAAGGACACATGACTGCACTATGTCATAGCTGACTTTTGAAACAAGCTGCTCAACCTTGGGGAAAAAGTTGCAAAGAATTGTGGAAAAATACAGTTAGAGGCTGATGAGGTCAGCTAAAGCCTCTTGATGTACTCAGTACTTTGACAGAAAAATTCTTCATTATCCAAAACCCAGACAGTTGTGTATTTTTTCTCATTGCTTCAAGTGGCTCCTTAGCTAAATATGACTGAAAAATCTACTGATTTTTTATTTATTTAATGAGTTACTTCAGAAAATTTTAGCTTCAAAAGAATAATTTAAATTTGATTCTAGGATTTCTCATTTACCTAGTTTCTCTAGAGTTCCCATTATTTTGGTTGCAGAACATTCAGCTTGTTTCTCCAGGAAGAAAATTTTCTCATATCTTTTACATGATTCTCAGATTACCTCATTATTCTTATCTTGATGTTTGTGTCTCTTCATCTCTGTGGTGCCTGCATCATGACCAGGGCTCAGAGGGACCCTCTCTTCTGTCTTGGGTCTGTCATTCACTGCATATCCAATACACAATGTGCTTACACTAGAAAATTGAACCCCTGGATTATTGAGGCAATCTCACTAAGCCTTCAGCAGAAGGCTTGTGGAGAAGTACTTTTCAGTTTTGGGATTTCCAGAGAAAATTGTATGCAAGTCTAGTCTAAAATCAGGATTAGTCACATATTTGTTTTCTGAAATACAGTACTGTCAACACAAAAAAGTTGCTTAGTGTCAGTGATAAAAACTGTTCAATACACAGGAAACAAGCACAAGTTTGTATTTTAATGTAACCAATCAATCTCTGTGAACAGAATATCTTGACCAATAAACCATGCAAATTGCATAACAATAAATATCAGATTCAAAGACTAGTACTGTTTGCATATTAATAACTATTCAAAGAATAGTACTGTTTGCATATTAATAACTTGTGTTTGTAAACAAATTATGGATTTGTGAGACTTCCACTACAATTGCACACAGCTGAGCTCAGCATGTGTCTGAAAGCTAAGGATGAGTCATGATTTGTGTGGTGTCCAGAGATCAGAGATGGCTGTAAGACTCATGTCCCTGAAGAAATCAAACCACATTGGAATAACAGTCAACCTGCTTGATGTATTACATAGCCTTAGAGAGTTACATAATTTTACTCTGTAACCACTTGCAATAATTAACTGAAAACTATTTTCAATAAAGCTGTTTATGTGGTCTGCTCCAGAGCTTCTCAAAGTCCTTGACCAACAAGCTGTTAACTGTAAATCAAAGGAGTTATAACCCTTCCCTAGAATTCTCTCCATATAGAGAAAATATAAGATTCAAAACATAGTCGAATACCTATACCATGAAATTTAGATGGACAAGGGTTAATTTGAATGGAAACTTTATATTCACGTCTAAGGTTTTCTTATGAAAGCACACAGGGAAAAATAAAACCATCCCAAAAAAGCATAGTTTTTATGCCCAGCTCAAATAGAGCATTTGAAGCCATAGTACAGGTGTTTTAAAGATGAAAACATCTACCATGGAGAAGGCAGAGTATCCCTGCCTTTAGTGTTTTTTTCTCAGTGAAACACACAGGTCATTCAACAAGCATTACATGCCTATCCCATTTCTAGAAGAACTCTCTGGTTGCTTTAAAGAGATGCAGCAAGTACATATGCATGCTAGGTTTTGTTTTTTTTCCTAACTCCTCTTTTTCATTTAATCATGACTGAAAAGTTCTGGGGGCAATAAATATGATTTCTCAGGATTATCTCTGAAAGGACATGTTCTGCGAAATGGCCATTTACAGTACTCTGTAGTCCTATCAAAGAGTTCTTCAGGCACTGAACTTCCCACAGGGTGTACACACAGAGAAATATTTACCCTATATCTATAATATCCCCTGTCTCATAATAGTGTGATATTCACACACACACTGCCTACTGCATGCAAGAAGATGCGTGAAAGGAAAAATAATAAGAAAAATTATCTGTTTTGCTGTTTAAAGAACAGTCACAAAAACATGTGTGAATAAAATGTGACTGAACAAATGAAGTCTGAGTAATTAAAATGCCTACTGACCATGGGTAATTAATATATTTTCAATGTACTAGTAACACCAAATAAATGAACCATACGCTAAAAGCAGCCATCTGTGTTAGTAAATACTTCAATATAAGATGTTAAATATAATTAGAAAATTTATCCTCTCTCTTTTATTAGCAAAGGAATTTTGGGGCAGTAAATGATGGTATTTGGAAATTTAAAAGTCAAATATTGGAAATACAGCTGGTAGATTTTAATGAAGGGATGAAAAAAACTTCATTGCTGTCTACAGCTGTTGAAAAATCAGAAGATTTGTTATGCAGAGGGGTTTAATCTGCTGGGGCTTACATCTCTTAAATTTTACTTTGAGACTGAGACGTGAACAGAAATCTCAGAATAAAATTAATTCAAGACCAGTGAGCTTGAATGCGTGAATTTTTGCATAGGTAAAACTATTTAAAATGTAGAAGTTACAAAGCATTTCTGCATTGTGCAATAGTTATATGAAAGTGTACAAAATGTTAGTGTTGTGTTGGATCTCAATGGAGCCCCAAGAAAAGAAAGACATATCCACACTGGGACAAGTTCAGGAAGGCTGCTGGGATGCTTGGGACAATAGCCCTTGCTGTATTAGGGGAGCCTGAGGGAACAGGACTTAGCCTGGAGAAGAGGCAGATTCTGGGGGAACCTAACAGCAGAAGGTCTCACATCAAAGAGACAGAGGCAGGTCCTTCACAGCAGTGTGCAGTTGGAGGATGAGAGCTAATGGGCCTAAGGAGGCACATAAAAGACTTGGATCTGAGAGCTTTTCCCACCTGAGGAGTGTCTACTGGTGGAAGATGATGCCTTAGGAAGTTATGCTTTGTCCTTGGAGGTTTTTGTCACCTGACTGACAAAGCCCTGAATAACCTGGTCTGACCTCACAGCTGGCCCTGCCTAGAGCAGGGTTTAGCAAAGTTCTGAGGTTCCTTACCACCTAAATTATTCCACATTCCAGTGGTTTCAAAGAACTACAGTTTCTCAACAAATTTCTAAGCAAAAAGAAAGATTTTAAGTGTCTTTTGTCTGTACCTGACTCAGGTGGAGAATGATACAGTCTTTTGGCAGGTAAACCAGTAGCCTGGACAGGAGTGGAATGCACATCTTAGCATGCTTCTATTTCAACTTTTCAGGCCACTACATTAGGATTACCTGAATTGAAAAAAAAAGGAAGCTTATAGAAAGCTTGGATATATTTACATTTAAACAACATGTCAGTAAGGTCCCACTAGCAAGCATGTTTATATTCCAAAGTTGATGGACTTAAATATAAATAAATAAATATAAATACAGTGCTATATATTTAATGCAAGTACATGGCCAGGTAGATAACACACAGTATCACTGATGGATTTATTCTGCCAAGTTTGTGCCTGTTGTCAAAAAATTTCTCACTACTGCGAGATATTTTCTTCATGCTGATAATATCACCTCTCAATATAACCCTGATAATTCAATCAGTTCAAGAACACCAATCCAAAAGAAACTCGGCATTGTCAGTTGTGACATTCATGGAATGACTTTTCTGCCAGAACCTAGCTTTAATTTCGCGCTCAGAAGGGACTCTTCCCAAAAAATTAAATTGCTGTCAAGTTTCTAGGAGCTGAGTACATGATGATATTTTTTGAAAGTTTCTGAAAAAAAAACCCACAAAACCAAACCTACAGAAAATGAAATTATTCGGTAAGTGAAATGACAAAAAGAAAATGTAAAAAAGAAAGCCCCAGTATATTTTTGTGGTATCGGCAACTGAATTCTGCAGTAAAGAGCTGAATTTTATTCAAATTTATACCACGGACACTTAGGCAATTTCTTATGCTCAAAATTTTTTCATGTACAAAAAGTGGAACATACTTGATTAGGGAAGGCAAAACTTTAGTATTGATTAAAATTTTAGTAACTGAATTGTTCAAATTATTAGTTTGTTAATAAAAAAGTTAAAATTATTCTATAGAAGAATATCTTCATGACATCTACCCCTTTTCTGGTGTTATGCTCGAATTTCCAGCTTTCCTCGAGATAATAAGGCTGTTGATTTCAGTCAGAGGGATAAAGTCAGTCATTTAGGATCCTGTGGTTTTTTGACAGGTGGTGTTCATGATAGCAGCTTCTTCTGCCTCTCCATCAGAGAGGGATGTTCCTTTTTTTCTCCTCCGTTTTGAGACTGCAGGGCTTTATTTTCATGTTATCTGAAAACAGTACATACAATTTCATAGTTTCCAAATATTTTTTTTTCCCCACTCTCATTTCTAAAACTGCTTTTACCCAAGCAACACCAAGTTGCACTTCTTTAGCGCAGGACCTCTGACACTTTCCCTGTATTTCCATTCTTCCATGCTACATTTTATTCTGAAGATATGGGCATCTCAGCTGACAGAAAATGATTACTTGTTTTTTTCATAAGCTAAAATTAAACCAAAACAAATTTAAAAAATACTTACCTGACTGATGGAAATTTGTAATTACAGCTAAACAATCTCAAACCAGATCATATGAGGGTACATCCAGACAATCCTGCCCTTGTACTGTAAAGTGAGTGCAAACACTGTGTCCTTCCACTGTAGACTATCTACCTACTAATTCTAATCACATAGTTAATCCCACTATGCTGGGAGAAAACCCTAAAATGAGTAGATGTCATTTTCCAAACAACAAAAAAAAAACATGATTTTCAGTAGTATTTGTGCCCATTACCAAGACTAAATATACCTCTCCTCTTCCACCAAAAAGCAGATACCTAAATTCAGATATTTTGAAATGTTAGTCATCTAAAGTTGAGCACACATTGTTGACAGCAGACACTTTCTACTGAGTCCAAGTGGGATTAAATTAATTTTCTCTATAGAAGCTGATATGGGGGTGTGTTTTGGATGTGTGACTAAAACAGGGTTCATGCACCAGTGTTACAGTTGAGCAGTGTTTACGCTGCATGAAGGTCTTTTTCCCAACTCTGCCCACAATGAGTGGGCTGGGGACACACAGGGCATTAGAAAGAAACACAGCTGGGACAGCAGACCCCAACTAACTGAGGAGATGTTCCCGACCACGCCATGCTGAGCAGTACAACTTGGTGTGTAATGGGTGTTGTGACCCCAGCTAGCTGTTGCTTGGAGACTGGCTGGGCATCAGCCCGCTGGTGGGAGGTTGTGAGGTTTTGTTTCATCTTTGAATCACTTAATGCTTTTTCTATCCTTTCCCTTCACTTATTAAACTGTTTTTATCTCAACAACAAGGTATTCTCACTTTTGCCTTGATTCTGTCTCCCATTCTACTGAGGGTGGGGGACTGAGCAACTGGACAGTAAGTTATCATTCATATAGAAACAACTAAGCATCAAATGTTTTGTTTTGTTTTTTTAATACAGTTTTGTGTGTGAGACTCAATGTGTGTTTCTGGGTGCATTCACTTAATTACATAACTATAAATCACCAAACATTATTGCCATTAAATTGCAGGGCTTGACATTAATATGTTATCCAATTGAATAAGTGGCTCAATTTAATAGGTCTCCACAATGTATTGTCTGAAGAGGAAAAAGATGGTGATTTCACTTCCTCATCCTTGTTCATTGTTTTTTTTTTACTAAAAAATTCCATTTTATTTACATGAAGTAGACTTAATTTAATCAAACTGGAAACTAATCTTGTGAGTGATTCCATTACAATGTCTGTTAGTTCGAATTATATTTACATGGTATCATACTAATTTCCTCTGAAATGTGTAATAGACATACACCAGTATAATCTAGCTTGACTAAACTGTTATAAATGTATTAATTTCCTAAGACTCACTTCAAAGGGAGTTTTCCATTTTGCCATTGTTAAGATCCAGTTATTAAAATTATTAGAAAGATGTTTCTGCCCAAATTAAGGTGCAAACAAGACCATATGCCAAAGTCAATAGTGGGGAGTTTTGTTTAACAGTAAGAAATAGGAAAAAACCCAGAAGGAATAAGAGCAGAAAGATATACAGTTGTCACCCATTGGATCCTATAACAAGACTTGTCTTTTGCAATTTCAGCATCTGTTGATGAAAGTGATGGTTACAATCTTGATCTATCAAAGGTGGAAGAAACCCATGAGACATAAAGTTCCATGCTCTATATGCTCTCAGTTTCAGGTGGGAACACCCAGGTAACTCCCCTAGAGCAGGAAATTTCACACTAAATGATGTAATGATGTGTATGCTGCAGCTGCCTCTCATCTCAGCACAGCTGAGTCAACTCTGCCCTGTCAGAAGGGGTGAATACCTTCAGACCACCTATTTTGACTGTCCCAGTACTTTTCTGGAGGCAGGTTTTCACAGGTGAGCCATTATGTATATATAATGTATATATTATGTTATAAGGGAGGTGAAAAAAAAAAAAATCATCCCAGAATTTGCCTCTTATCAGCCTCTTCAGTTATCTTGTTCAACACCCAGCATTAGCTTCCTGTGGTGGATGTGCACACTCTCTGCACCTGGGCAGTGAAATAGATTGCATAAGTCATTAATCAGTCCAGTCCCTCGCAGCCAGTTAAAATTATTTCTCCTGTCATACAAAATAAAATTGTGTGGCATCTACAGCACTACTATTCTAAACAAAAGGAAATCAGCAAAGAGTTCAGGAGTTTTCCCCTTCAGGAAAACAAAAGAGTCAAACTGGTGTTACTCTTTCCATATTTTGGAGCACACTGATAGGTTTAAGCAACTCCATTCTGAACACAAATTACACTTCCACTTTACAAAATAATCCAGTGCTATAAACAGCATACAAAGAATATTTAAGAGGCCTGTGATATACTTGCATTTGGATTCAAAACAACCAATATCATCAGGGTTTGCTGAAAAAATAGTCATGATAATCTCTAGATTAGGCAAAGGAAATATTTTTATTGATTTATTTACTTCTTTATGTGCTTGAGAGAGAGATATTAGAAGTTAGGATGCTCAGTCCATAAGCATCAGGAATAAAGCTTTGCAATATAATTATAGGAAAATGGTAAGAATTCTGAGATAGTCATAAAGAAGGGGAAAAATTTAGAAATGTGGCCAATTCATTTATTTCTAAACCAATTTTTTCTTACAAAATTTACAGGTCTTGTGGCTCAGTGAAAATAGGAAGTATCCCATAGATGCAAAAAGAAAGAACACCACATCATTAGAGATTCTTTTCTCCATTTGTGACTATTTCCTTTTGGCAGCTGTCATCACTTCTCTGCTCTGTGACACTGAAAAGTATCTTTACCCACAAATTGGTTAATTGTTTCTTTCACTCTTGCAGCATAGATTCCTTTGGTAAAACTTAAAATAAACCTTGTTATGTTTCTGTGATGTGAATTTTAAATTTTTATTTTTATTTTTTGTAAGATGGATGGCAAGACCATTTACCCAGGTCTGTAGTTACAGCATAAGGGTCAACAGTTTTATACCGAGAGAGAGTAGGTTTAGATTAGATATTAGGAAGAAATTTTCCTTATGATGGTGGTGAGGTCCTCAAATATGGTGCCCTAAGAAGCTGTGAATGCCCCATCACTGGAACTGTTTAAGGTCAGGTTGGATGGATCTTTGAGCCACATAACCTAGTTGAAGATGTCTCTGCTCATCGCTGGGGAAAATGAACTAGAGAATGTCTAAATAGTATTTAGTTAGAATAACTCCATGTTTCACTGAAATAGTCCAAATTATATAAAAAACAAGAAGACATTTTATTATAGTTACAACTTAAAACCACTACAATATACAAGTTCCAGCCATCTTGTTTACTATTACTCCAGCAACTCTCAGGAAGTGCTGTCAGATCTGTCAACAACGTTCGCTCAGTAGAGCAAGAATGTATAAATATACACATATGTTCCTGAAGGCTTCCACTCTCCATTTGCTGATTGTAAGCATTATTTTAAAAAAGAAGTGTGATTTTCCAAGACTGCTAAGCAGTTCCATTTTGGAACAGACTCCAAACAGTCCAAGGAGGTGAAAATGGAGGTTTGTTATGATTACATACACTGTGAGATATATGTGAGTGAGACAAGTGCATCAATGTTTCACTGATAGAAAAACACTTTGGGCAATCATCTCTTTTATCCATGTAAAGCAGACTATAGCTCATAGAGAAGAATGAAAAAAGATAATGTTGTCTACAGTCATAGATGGTTGCACAGGTAGCCATCAAAATAAAACCGCTGTACCGTATCACTGCAAGGGTAAAAGTGTGGATGAGAACAAAACAAAAAATCCTATCCTGAAATACACCAGACGAGCTGAGTACTTCAGGCAAGGTGAGCATGGGTCTAGTAAATGAATCATTCTTGACAACACTTTCAATGCAGAGCAACAGAAGAAACTAAAAAGCAGCAAAGAAATTACCAGTTTTTCAGTTTGCTTCTGTGTTGCTACTACTTTGTGCAGTGGATGTGCAGTAGAATTTTAGAAGTCTGCCTAGATTTCAACAAAAAAACGTGAGGAGGCAAAAAAGGGAGAAGTACTGGTGGTACTGGGGATAAAGCAATCATAGGTTAGGTAGAGCCATAATCCACTTGAGATATATTTTGTAAACCTTATTCACACTGAACATTTACATTCATTAAAGTTTGCCAAATTTGGCCCAGGAAAATTTTAACAGTGTGCTTCATCCTATCCTATTAATTTATAGACACAGCTGGAAGCTGATGTTTCATTGTTTCTGTGTATTTTCAAATCCAAGGTGCACAAAATAAATGCTTTATTAAGGATTTTTTGATAATTTTTACTAAGTCCATGCTCTCCTTTCTAGACATCAGGTTCTATCATAATTCCTTAAATGGATGCTTGCTGAGGAAATTAAAAACAAACAAGGAAGTGTTCACTAAAAGATGAGATAGCAGGCATAGTACTCATGAGTTCAAGCCACTCATTGATAATTCTAAAATAACTAAACTTCTACCCTATGTTTTTTAAAGTCCTTTCAGGAAAAGATGAACATTTTCTGAGAATTAGTAATTAATTAACACAAGGTCAATATAACTGTTGATAAAAGTAGATGAGACAGCATCAGGAAAATTTTTGCATGTATTAATCTACAGGTCAGTATGTTATGAATGGCATTATGTTAAAGGAGTTAGGTAATAACTTGCTGAACCACTTGCAATCTTTATGAACTTACAAGAAAATATAATAGGATTTTAGTAAACAAAGAGCAACAGCAGTGAAATTTTTAATTAGACTTTAATTCAGTATCCTAGAAGAGATAGAGGTCTCTATCTATAAATCTCAGTTAGAAAGAAACAAATTTAGAGTCAAAAGCAAAATATGATGACATTTATGACATGGTGGAAAAAAAGTTTGTTTTATTTCAGTAAGCTTGCTATCTTGCAAACACATTGTTATATTTTAGAAGGGATGGAGAGGGAGAGAGATTTCAGAGACGAGTGGTTCTTGTGCAATTGTTTAATGACTCTCAAAACAAACAAAAAAAAACTGCAGAAATCCGTCAACTCTAATTATCCTCTGACAGGTGAAGAACAAGCAGAGAAAAAAATGTATCATATGTTCCTCCCCACATCAGAGGACAAGGATTAAATGATCATGAAGGTCCCTTTGAAGGCTAACCATTCTATGATTCTGTGTTTACTAAGATTAATAGTCAAACCCTCAGTCAGTGACAAGAACAGTACAAACATTTTAAAGCTCATTCATAATGAAGATTATTATAGGAGCTGGAGTTACCTATTTCTTCTGTATTGAACTACTATTGATAGTCTTTTTCTGAGAAAATTTAACAGGAATTACTTGATTATAGTTGGATTCCTACAGGCCCCATGTCATAGTGAATTCCAAGACTTAGATTTGTCTTTCCAGAAAAGCAAACGTGGTAAAAGTTAGGAGGAACAAGATATAATGAGCTATTTGTTTTTCACTCACCTGAGAGACACAAAATTCCTCAAACTGATGCTGAGGTGTTTCTGACTCTTTTGCTATGTCTCTGACAATGAAGGCTCTTCTGCTGAAGTTAATTTTAATCTTTTTCATGGGAAAGTAATATCTTTTATTAACAAAAACACTAGAACAAAAAATTTGTTTAGGACCAGTTGACTGTTTCTTGTTTATTTGGAGAAATTAGGCTGGTAGGAGGGGAAGAAACTTTTCAGTTGAAATAGGCAAAAATGTCTAGGTAATTGCACTTGAAATAGCAGAAAAATAAGAAAAAAAAAAAAGTGAAGCAGTGTTAGATAGAAACAACAGAAATATAAAACTGGAAAACCACTATTTAACAGGAAATCATAGGATGACAAAATCATAGTTTGGGAATCATTGCATGAAACATGTCAGTACAGGAAAAGAAAAGGGAATATTGTAAGAAGATTAAAAGGAAAAAGAATAGAAAAATCTTATAAACTAATGCTCTTAATACTATAAAATGTCCTTCCATCTATGAAACAATGGTTATTTGATCAGAATTTTTCTACATTTCTTAAGAAATTCATGATTGTTTAATAATATCTAATAAGGCCATAATGCACATTAGAATTTCTTTCTTCTGTTTTGTAACAGGACAACAGAGTGAGAAATCTGCTGCTGCATTTTTACATGCATTTGTCAGTACCCTCAGATTATTTCTACTCCAGAAGAATACATAAAGAAATTTTTCTCAGTCTCTCAGATGTCAACCTTATTTAATCCTATAGATCTCTCAGTACACAAACTAATTGAAAACCATGCTCCAGTTCTTCATCAAAAAAATGGGGATAATGATTCCCCACTTAAATTACTTGTTTTTGGTGTTTTGTTGATTTCCTCTCCTTCCTCCTCCCAAACTTCAGCTTTGAGGAGAAAAGATTAACTCTTATCATTACAGATATGTGAACTAAAGAGTTTTATCTTTTCTAACAAGTGCTTACAAGTAGGAAAAATATTTTGTTTTGGTTAGGAAAAATTACTTTCTTTCAGATATATTTAATCTTCAAAAGTAATAAAAAAATAAACTGAATCAAAAAGAAAAGTATAAAACCATTTATTTTTAATATATAAATGAGACACCAATATTCCATGGCTGTTTTAAAGGAAACAGTTTTTAAATAAATGCATTCAGACATTATAATATTTAGTATTCAATCACTAATTACTTATCTTTGATAAGTTTAAGTATCTAATATGAAATTTATCTAGAAAATATAAGTCTGTATAGCTGTTACTAGTTTATGTAACATCAGAATATTTATAATTTTTTTGTAATTTTTTATTATTTTATTTCTTTAAAGAAAATAGAAAAAATATTTAAAATAACTTGCAGTTGCAGTGCTCACTTTTCAAATTTCTCAGTGTACACACATCTTCATAGATACAGAGATATTCTGAGTTTTAATCCTCAATGTGATTTCAAAATACAGCATAAAACCAGTGGAATGTACTGAAATCATAGCCAGACATTCTGGGAAAGGTTGTAATGATCATTTTCCCACACTGAGAAAAATTTCAAGAGTAGGATTTTAATTACTGTGTGCCCTCTGTGAGTGCTCAAGCTCACAATGCAGTGGGTATCCACAGGGCAGAAAAAAATCCCCAGACCCCCAGAAATACTGTAGAATGTTTTGTTAGAAATAAATGCCAATGCTTTCATTACATTTTTCTGGAAAAATAAGCTGTGACAGAAATAGGAGAAGTTTAGTGTTACTGTCTCCTTAGATACCATTTCCTACTCTTATAGACAAAAGAAAAAAGACACAAATCAAAGGGTAGCAGCCAGACCTAAAAAAAGAACTAGGTGAGTTTTTGGGCAGCAGGAGCAACAACAATGTGGAGAGTTAAAAGGTTCAGCTATGACAACATCCTCCTTTGATTTTAAACAAGTATATACAAGAGTTTTAGTTTTGTGTCCTAATTTAAAGTTTGACCCAGAAGCCAGAGTAAACTACTTTCTTTAGTGCTATAGAAAAATAAAAGTATAGACACATACATAAAAGTGCATACCTGTGCCAATAGATACTAAAAGAAAAATCTACATGTGGTGTTTGTGTTGGAGTTTTTTTGTACAAGAAACAGCAAAAAAACAGGTTTCTTTAAAAGAAATAGAGCAGAAGCAAACAATATTAGGCTATGCTCAGAATCCCCCAGAAAACAATATTAGGCTGTGCTCAGAATCCCCCAGAAGACCAATTTTCAAATTATATACCTTCAAAATCACAAAATTGCTTCCTCTTAACTATTTGTTGATGAGCCAATTACCTTGAAATTAATATACATGTATACTTTATAGCCCATATTTACAAACAAAACTCAAAAAAACCAAATGTAAACAACCAGCAAGGACCAAACAAATTCTTTATGTGAAATTAAACCTTTATGTGAAATTAATCTGTGATTGATTGCCATTAATTTTCAACAAGGAGAGGATGACTTGGGAGTTGGAGCCATACCTAACATGATTTTTATCGACTGTTCAGGGGGTGGGCAGTGATTAATTTCTAGTCAAAAAAATATCCACCAGCAATCCAATACCCTGCATTTCTCTATTGCTATAATGCTAGAAAATGTTAAATATTACAGAAATGATATATTTTCGGAACTTCCAAGTAGCTGCCTTCAAAAACTATTGTGTTTGGAATGTTTGCTTGATTGAAAGATTAAAGCTTGATAGAGCAATAACATATAAAAAAAATCAAAACATAAAATGCAGCTGTCTAAGAGTCAATGAAATAAGACACCCTGCTGTTTGACAGCTTGTAATGAAAAGGAGTGATAAAAGTTTATTTCAGTACAAGCTACGAAAATACAGGAGAAAAAAAGGTAACGTTATTTTCAAGTACATTGTAATGTAAGAACTAATTTCTAAGTTACTTGAAAATTGTGGTTTTCACAAAAGTATAAATTTAACATGTTAAAACCAAAAATATATTCTCAGTGAAAAAATTCAAAAAGGAAAACTACTATGTGAAAAATTAATTACAATACTGAATTTATCTTTATTCTAATTATCTTATTTGAGTAAAATTATTTCATATTTTAAAGATTAAGTAGGTAAAGACTTATTCTGGATTATGTTCAAATTGACTTGAAAAGTCTGCTTATAATATCTTTATCAGATTACTAATGTCAGGCAGTAATTTTTTTTCCTTTTTATTTGTAGGCACCTCACCTTAAAATTTCATAAAAGTGACACACTAGTATTTTCAGAATGACTATAATAACTAAACGGCTTTAAAATCTTGATTTTTTAATATTAATTAACTATTCTTTGCTAATTAATGAAATAAAAATGTGTTTAGAATTTCAAATCCAGCAGTTAGTTTAGTTTATTTTGTCTAGTAAAATCCAATGGTCTGTGCTCCCTCTACCGGCAGTGAAAAAGCAATCTGCAGAAAAAAAGAACAGTCAGCTAAAGATCACTGAGGCGAGCAAATAATTAAACAAAGAAGAATTTTCCTTTGCGCAGGTACACCAGATTATATTCACAACATTCACTAGAGAAATATTCTCTCGTCAGAGAATAAAAATATTAGCCTGGAGATAAAATTTATTTCTTTCCAAATATTCTCAGGTGAGAATTTAAAAGTATTTTCTTAAAACCAAGGAATTTTGAATTCCTTTCCTGTCACCTTGTGACATGAAAACCTTTTCTCCTGGTATTCTCAAATACTACACACATTTTGTGCAATATTTTGTAGGTTCTACCTGTTAAGCATACAAATCCACGGTGGAAAGACATTTAGGTAACATTTAACAAAACATGATATGTAAAAAAGACCTATTAAAAGTTTAAGAATATCTTTGAATATAGCTTTTACTCTACTGAAAAGCATCGGGTAAAATGATCTCTGGTACCACTGGCTCAGAACTTGATGATTTAAGACCCACACCCTTTTCTAAGATTACAGTGAACAAAGAAAGAAATTAAGCTAAATTAACCCTGATCACTGGTAGGTCATACAGGCAAGGAGACAGCAAAGGGAGAGGAAAAAAAAGAGCTACTTGTAGGGCATTTTTGCTATTCATTTAATGTAAAAATACAGAAAACAAGAATTCTCTGAAAAATTCAAGTATTCTTAAATCTACTTCTTACAGACAATTTGGAATTGATATCCTTTAATTTATTAATCTGAAAGTATGGCTACAACTGACTGGTACAGCATAAATAGCTCACTCCTGGATGAGTGGACAGCTAAGAGACTGGGACATCTAGAAGACATCTACAGAACTGAAACAATCAGTTTTTATGCTGCTGAAACACACAACAAAACCCCCTGCCACAAACAATCCAAGCCAGTGATATTAGTTACAGCTGTAAATCATCGGCCGTTCTCATGCTATATCCAAGTATAACTGTCAGAAATTGGCTGTTTTTACATAAGTTACTGTACTCCAAAATTACATTTACAATTAGAAAATAGATTCTTGGAATTCTAGGCTTTTGCTCCACAAAATATGAGATGAAACAGTTACAATCATCTCTTTACAGGCAGAATTGATGTTATATAAAGATGCAAAAAATCATCAGCTCTGACTCTGAAAGGCTCATTTTAGGGTAGCAATTTACTGTGAACTCTATAGTCAACACAGATGTGCAAAATGGCAATTGTCCTCTAACCACCTGTCTCTCTAGGTGTATAAACTCTTCTCAGTAACCTATGCTCTGAAATAAAACATAGCTGGTAAGAGCTTTTCCTGGAACACCCATCAGCATCTAAAAACTGCAACAGATGCTAATGAGAATAACAAGCAGGAACAGAGATGCTCTTGATTGCTGTATTTTCAAATTTTTCATACTCTTATTCTCTGATTAGCTCAGTTTCCAGGACTAGTGAGAAAAGGGATAGTGCTAAACAAGGCATGAATTATGCCCATTGCTCTTGATTGTGTTCCGCAGGTGTTTAATGCTGCAGAGGGAGGGGGAAAACTTTCTTGTATGATGTCAGAATTTCAAGAAAGATTATCTGCTCACTTATCTTCCTTGCTGCAAATTAATATTTTAATTATATTTATAGTTATTTTATATAATCCAGAAGGTTTTGCAGATGTATAATTTTATTTAATTTTGTCCTCTCCTAAACATGGAGCCTCAACTCACCCTTTATTATATTTTCAGTCAGGTCAAGTCATTACTACTCTATGCATGGAATTTCCTTTTATTTTGCATAGAGATCAAATATAGACTATAAGTATTAGTATGCAATAATGAAGCTTAACAATTTTGGTATACTTAGTTAAAATTCTACTTATAATCTAATAGTATGAAAGACTTAAGACAGCAATTAAGCTGATTTTCACCTTAAGCAGATAAACTGGTCACCTGCTGGGCTAATTCTTTTTGCTTAATCATTAATTAATATTAGACTAATGATTTATTTTACTGACATTTTATTAAATGCAACAAAGTAAAAGGGCATGATCTGCTTAATATATACTATGGATGTCATATGATTTTATGCTTATACAGTCAAACTACTTCATGAGTTATTTGCAAAGTTTTAGTGTTAAAAGAGTGCAGTAGACATGGTTACCTTTGGATCACTAGGTTCATTAACTCATCTCTTATATTAGTTTCCATTTTTATAAGTACTAAAGTCCTTTCTCGGCTACCACGGGCATATAACTCCCTTTAACTTCCACCACTACAATTTTTTTATGTATTACAATTGAATAGAATACAAGTTAAAAAAAAATAAAAAAAAATATCATAAGGTAAAACGAGAGGTGCTGACCTGATATTAATAAAAAAAAGTCCACAAAAGAAATAGCTGAGCCATGGAACAGTTTGCCTTGAGAAGCTGTAATCCTCTGTCCTGGGAAGTTTTTAAGTCCCAAAAGCATGAAACTTGGCAACATGAACTTAATTAATGGTGCTGCTTTAAGCAGAGCATTGTACTACAGGAATGCTAAGGTCCATTTCAAAATGAAGTATTTATTCAATAAGTTGTGTTTTTTTTAATAAAGACAACTTTGTTTGAAATACATTAGCTATGATGAGTGACACAAGATCATATACTGAAAGCAAAGCTAGAGTTATTTTTGATTTACCACACAGATCTAGGAAAGGTAGATGAATGGTGTAACATATTCTTCAATGAGAATGTTATTAATAAATCTCTTATTGTTCTAGTCATTAATTAAATATTAATATCTGTTCTTAAAATATAACACTTCACCCACTTAATACTATGAATTAGAATAAATTCTGAGACATTATTGCCCTCTCAAAATCTCTAAGTTTCTCTTTTTCCTTTTTCTTTATTTTTTTACTTGAGGTTTTTCTAACCATAGCTGAATTTTAAAGATCTTTCAAACATAACTTTTTGGCTGTCACAGCATAAAATGTAAGTTTAGGTTGTTGCAACAGCAGTTTTCAGCCTTGGGAAGATATGATTCTAAAGGTATGAGTTTTCAAAATACAGGTTACAGAAATAGAAATTCACCAATGGTTTGTTTCAGTTTTGATGGCAGAATAGGTCCCCTGAATTTACATCAGAGCAAAGCTTTTTCAGTCTGATGTTTCTCTGTCTTTCTCAGTGCCCCTGTGCCATACAGAAGCAGCAGGACGCGGGCTGTGCGCAGTCACGCACTGCAGGGTTTGCTGTGACCAAGTGCAGCACCCAGCACTTTGCCTTGCTGAGCACCCTGCAGCTGATCCCAGCCCATTGCAACAGACATCAGCCACTTCTTCTTGGGTCACAGAGGCTTCATCCTGCTTCCAGTCTTGGTCTTTCAGCTCAGGGGTACCCAGGGAAGAGCTGAACTTACTATTAAAGACTTAGATAAAGAAAGCATTTAACACCTCAGTCTTTTCCTCATTCTTTGTCACTATATCCCCTCTGCATCCAATAATGGATTTTGTTGCTTATATATTTATAAAGACTTTTTTAATTCTCTTTTACAGAAGTAGCAAGATAATGGTAATTTATGATAATTATAAGATAGTGATAATGAAAAACCGTTCAATAAATTTAATATTCATTACTTCTAAGATGGATAAGTTAATTTAAGCTGTCATCTGTGGCCAAATACTGCAACCTAGATCTATTAACTGACCCAAAACCAGATAAGATAGGCAAGCAGATTTGAAATACCAAAATACTGGGTGGCAAGAAAGAAAAATGGAAAATCTCTTCAAAATTTAGAAAATAGTGAGGATGTAAGCATACAAAAATAAACAAACAAACAAACCACCCCTTATGCTAAAAAAAGCCAAACCATAGCAAGTCATATGAAATGAAGAGTTTTCTTCCTTGAACACTGCCAAATCAAACATACCATTGTCTAAATCTTGATATAACAGGATTTTGTGATTGTGAATGGTATTTAATTTCCTTACATCCTTCAGTTCAGAAATTGCTTCAGAGTCAAAAGAACTGGAGTGTGGGGAGTATGGGAAATCTAAGCTATATCAAGAAGAAAGTATCTGACTGACTGCCAGGTCAAGTGGGTGGGAAAAAGAAAAAAAATAGAACTTCAAGTGGTGCTTTTATTCACTAATGCTTAACCCAATTTCTCTAGTTCATGATAACCACATCTAGAGGTATTGTTGTGGTATAGAGATGTAGACTATTTACATTTCAACTACTAACAGTGGTCTTAAAATTTTGATTTCCCATTGTTCAGACCTGCTATGTAATAATGTGATTTTCTTAAATGAAGAACAGCACAGGAGCTGTTTTATGACTAAGAAATCACTAATTGCCAGTCTCAACATCTTGTCTGGAATAGTGAAGGAAGACTAAAGAATCCTCTCCCAGATACCATATCTTCTGGAAGTTTTCATATTTTTGCACCTGCAACTACTGATCTCATCTCACTTAACATCCTTGAGCAAATCACAAAAAAATACCCTCAAAACAATAAAAAAAAACAACCCTGAAACCAAACTCCTAAACAACCAAAACTAAGTTTATCCCAAGAAGCATTAGGGGGAAACAGAAAAAAAAAACATTATTATTTTATCATAATATACTGTAGTTTTGTAATGGTGTAAGTACACTTTAATTTTATTTCCTGAAAAGCTGCTAACATGGTTAACCCACAAGAGCACAATCTTAGCTAAAACAGACTTTTATGAATGTTTGCAAAAATCAGTCTGCTCTTCAGCTGTTTCTTTGGTTTGTTTTCTTTATACAAACAGAAGCTGCAGAAGTACTCTCAGTACTGAATTGATTAAAGGGCTGCAGTGCTAATCTATGAGGAGAGAGTGAGGGATCAGGGTTTGTTCGGCCTGGAGAAGAGAATTTGGTTTTACAGACAGGATGGAATTGTTGCATCTTTGTTAGTAAATAAAGCTTTGTCAAGATTCAAGCTTGAGTACTGGCTCACAGCTGCCCTTACTATTCACTTATTGAAGTGAACCTTATGGTTTCAGCCTGCACCAGCTAGTATTCTCCAAAAAAATCCTCAAATACTATGCAGGAAATAGCAGAGGACAGAATCTGGTACACAACATGTATTTTGCCACTCTAGTTGAAGGGAGAAAGGGAAATTTTGCTGTAAGGACATGAGTCATCCAACATCAGCAGTCATCAGACAAAGAAGCCCCATTTGTGTAAAAAGTTTATTTGCAGGGTTGTACCCATAGATCTATTTTCCTCCCTTATGAGCTTTTTTCTCTAACTTTTGATACCTCACTGTATTAAGGAGTCCTATATAAAACTGTCTTATAACAGCAGTATGTACTTAATATATATGTTCTTCTCGAAACTTAAACTGCATTTTGAAAGAGACTGAACTCTTTCAATAGATCAAAGAATGATCTCATACGTTTATGGGTATTTTATTTCTCATCATAACAATGTAACTGGAATATAAGATGTTCAGGGACTCATGTACTAGAAAATTATAAAATAGCCTGTCAAAACATAAAAGTTTTCCTCTGTAGATTGCTTTTGTTGCATCCATTAGTTAGATTTTGTTCCAATTAACTTAGCTGTAGAAGACTTATTTACATAAAGTTCTTAAATATTTTGAATTTTGTCCCTTTTGGCTTGTCAGCTGGATTCTGTCGGCTGACTGTGGTTTGAGTATCTCTATGCAGGTTCTTTTCCCTATCTGCTGAGTAACTGTGTTCAGAACTCCTTGTTCATTCTTTGATCTATTGAAAGAGTTGAAGTCTCTTTCAAAACCCAGTTTATGTTTCAAGGAGGACACTAACCTTTACATGAGCAACTTCTTTAACTGATTTCAAGCAGCAAATATTAATTTGAAGGACTCTACTTCTGTATGGAGGAATCTCAGGAAAATAACAAGGATTCAGAATATAAGTGTCACTTTAGAAAATTAATCATTTCCAAAATGATAGCAATAGAAACATTATTAATTTAAGAATTCTGAAGACCCTAGGTTATTGCTGTGACTTCTACCAGCACAACCTTTGATACACTGCTGTGCTGGGTTGGCCAGCTGCCAGACTCCCTCACTCCTCCTCCCTGAGAGGACACCGTGGAGAAAATAAGATGCAAATGTTCATGGATTGAGATAGAGACAAGGAGACCACTTACCAACTGTCACAGGCAAAACAGACTGGATTTGGAGAAATTTTATTTTACTTTTTTTTTTTATGCCGATTAAAATAGATGAAGATGGTGAGAAACACAGGCTGAAATATTGCCACCCCATCCTCCCTTTTTCTCAGGCTCAACTTTACTCCTTCATTCCTAACTCCTCCACTTTCCCTCTTCCCAGGCACCAGATGGAAATGGAGACTGGGAGTGGGGGCTGTGGTCAAGCCATAACTATCCCTCTCTGCAGCTGCTTCCTCCACATGTGCTGCAGCACTCGTCAGGACAATCTGCTCCAGCATGCACTCTCTGCAGGACTGAGTCCCTTCAGGAAACATTTACCTGCTCCATAATGGGAAACTACACAGGCTGCAATGTGCTTCTGGTGTTGTCTTCCCTGTGGCTTCAAGGGAATCACAGAGACATAAGCAGCAGTGGAGGTGCATAACAGGAACAGAGGCATTTAGTATCTGTGCCTGGCAAAACCATCTGGGGGCTTTGCATTTACTCTAAAAAGCTCTTGTCATTCTGGTGACTTAATAGATACTGTTGGGGGTGGTGAACTGTGTGTGGTGCAGCTTAGGGTGGTGGTTGGATTTCCTCTTAAAGCTACAGAAAATATTTATGAAAATCTTCTTATTCTACACTGATTACAGTTCTAACTAGCATATAACCAAAGATAGATGGGAAGAAAATTTCCTTAGAAACTAGGAACGGATGTGATGGTTTCTTTGGATTTTTCATCTCTATGTAACAGAGAGTGAATAAGGATGCTGCAGCATGGGGAAAAGGGACTAGCAATATAACATATCAAGAATGAAACTTACTGCTTAGAACTAGAGAAAAAATATGTCAAAGTACTTGAATAAATGTTGTTATTTTATTACTGTGGAATTATTTGTGTTTATTCTCTGCAGCAGTTCTTTTATGAAATAGAACTTTTGTTTTATGCATTACTAAAGAAAACCACAGAAAGGCTTGTGTTGGAAGGGACCATGAAAATCACCTTCTTCCAAGCCCCCTGCCATGGGCAGGGATGCTACCCACTAGCACAGGTCACTGAGAGCCCTGCACAGCATGAACTTCCTGAGCATTTCCAGGAAGGGGCATCCACAATTTCCCTGTGCAATATATACCAGTGTCTCTCTACCCTCTGAGTAAAGACCTTTTTCCTAACATCTAATCTAAATCTCCTGAAGTTTAAACCCCTTCCCCCTTATCCTATATACTTGTTAAAAGTTGCTGTCCCTCTTATTTATAAGCCCTCTTTTAGTACCGGAAGGCCACAATGAAGTTTCTCTGGAGTTTTTGCTCCAGGCTGAAAAACCACAGCTCTCTCAGTCTCTGTAGGAGAGGTTCTCCAGCCTATGTATCATCTTTGTGGTCCTCTTCTGGAGCTCAGAGGTTCATGTTTTTCTTATGCTGAGGACCCCAGCACTGCATGGCTGCAGGTGGGGTCTCACAAAGGCAAAATAGAGGGGAAGAATCACTTGCCTTGACCTGCTGGCCTTCCCTCCTCTGTTGTAGCCCAGGATCACTCAACTTTCTGGGCTGCCAGAGTACACTGTGTGCCCAGCTTTTCTATATCTGAGAATGTCCAAGACCTCCACTGCAAAGCGGATCCCAGTGAGCTCTTCTCGCAGCTTGTACTTGTGTCTGGGAATGCCTCCACCCAGGTGCAGTATCTCTCACTTGGACTTGTTGAACTTCATGAGATCTTCATGCACGCAATTCTTGAGCTTGTCCAGGTTCCTCTGGGTGGCTTCTCTTCCTTCTGTTGTGTCAACTGCAACAGTCAGCCTGATCTTATTCAAAAATCTGATGAAGGTGAACCTCTTCTCTGACTTACATATACATAGAATCCTGTCTTGCTATTTTTCACATCCTCTACCAAGTACCATTACCTCCATGCCTTAAATTCCAAGACCCCATCCCGACAAATACTAACATTATCCCTGTACTCCTTCCAGGTTCCCTGACCATGCTTTCACTGGCTCTGCATTTCCTTCTGTGTTGGCTTTGGCTGGGGTAGTTTATTTTCACCACAGGGCCTGTGTTTTGGCTTCATGCTGTGTACAGGTTGATAATATAGAGATATTTTTATTATTGCTGAGTGGGGCTTACACAGAGCCAAGGTCTTTTCTGCTGAGTTGCAAGGAAGCTGGAAGTGCATGGAAAATTGGGAGGAGATACATCCAGAACACGTGACTCAAAATGACCAAAGGGATATTCCAGACCATACGACATCATGTTCAGTATATAAAGTGAGGGGAAGAAGGGAAAAGTAAAGGATATTTGGAGTGATTGTGTTTGTCCTCCTAAGTAATTGTTACATGTTTTGGTGCCCTGCTATCCTGGAGATGTCTGAACAGTTGCCTATGCATGGAAGACAGTGAATTAATTTCTTGTTTTGTTTTGCATTTGTGCATGCCTTTTTCTTTCTCTATTAAACTGTCATCCCAACCCATGTGTTCTTGTGCCATTCCAGTTCTCTCTCTGATCCCGCTGGTGTGGAACGAGTGGTTGTGTGGTTGCTGTCTGGTTAGGGAGTTTTCAGGTTAGAATAGAAAGTAATATCAAGAGAGCATAAAGATGTTCATAATTCTGAATATTCAAAATAGATATGATGGGTAAAGAGGGGCTCAAACCAGAGTTTTCTGTGTAATCAGGGCCAACTACAGTCAGCCTTTCTCACTGACTACTCACTTTTACATCCCTCCTTGCTCCAACAGGCAGTGGGAGGGAGTGGCATGAAGAGGAGGTTCTGTCAGCAAATAACTTCAGCAGTTTAGGTCAGGTCTTGCAATATTTATGAAATATTTTACTAATAATTATAGCTCCTTGCCATTGGTATTATGAGTGTAGAATAGACTCAAGTTTCAAGCTGAACTGAGATTTGGAATATCATAAATGAGCAACTGTCTGAAGTGAGGAGAATGCAGTGCTCTTGATGCAGCTTTTGTTTTATGGAGGTAAGAAACCAATTGAATCTGTGACCTGGTCACAGAAAAGTTCATCAGCAAGGTTAAATTATAAATTCTAAAAACTGTTGTTAATGAGTAAAACTACAGCATAGACATATTAATGTGATGTATATGTGTACATTGTCATAAACCTTTTGAAACTCTAGACCTTTTCAGGATGCTATTAGTATAATTTAGGAGAATCAACACAATTATTTTGGATTAGATAATGGAAATTGGCAAGATAAATAAATGCTAAAAAGCTTTTGGGGATATGAAACTGCTTTATTAAATTAGAACTTCAGCTAAAATGATAAGGTCTGGTGATTACATTTTCATTAGTTGTACATTCTGCAGTGTCACATAATAGCTTTGTTGATTGTGCATAATTTACAATGCTTTCAAAATGCAACACAATTACATGTCTCTTTAAAATTATATTGTTGTGCTGGAAAATAAATTGATGGGGCTAAGCATAAGTTAAAAGACACCTGCAACTATGAGCATGAGTCGCATATTTTTTGAACCTGAGGCATTTAGGGGAATACAGTTGTATTTTCTCTGTAGAGAATATAGTTTTGTAATGAAATAATATTTGACTTGATCACAAATTTAAAAACAAAAAAATCTAGATCTCAGGTGAACAAAACTGTATAGAGGCTACAGAAAATTGTTTGCATTTTTCTTTTTTTTTAGTGAAAGTGGTTTGGGTTGTTGATTTGTCTGGGTTTTTTTTAAAGATAAATGAAAAGAGAAACATGGAATCACCAGCACATGTTGGTACCACACATAAGGCACTTCCATAAGTTTAATTATGTTAAAATTATTACTACATAGAGTTTATTATTAAATATTGATTTAATATTACATGTCTATTGTAAACTATACTTTATAACTAGTATGTTATTATGACCAAAGTGCTGACTTTGTTAAATATATTTAATCTTTATTTATTTATTTATCTATTTATTTATTTATTCAAAAACTCCCTTTTTACAATAAATTTATATTAAATAGTGAAAAATAACTTTTCAAAGCTCTTTATTCATCCCAAACCACATGACTCTGTCACTATAGCCAACCTCAAGCTATTTGTCTGTTCTGATTTTTATTTTTCTTTTAATCTTTTGCTTCACATACTTCTGTTTTTGTGATCATCTACACTTTTTCAAGAAAATTGGAAAAAAATTACACCAGACATAGCAGTTGTGGTTTAAACACTGCTATTGTGTCTCTATTTGTTATTTGGTCCCAATGACTGACAGGCTGTGACTGTGTCCCCCAAAGTTTGCAATTGCTTACAAACCATATAAAATCCTGACCAGAATATAAAGGAAGAGAAAGCCTGGGCACAGTGTGGGTCTGTGGCTCCATGGGACCATGGTTCTGGGAAACAGGGGATCTGGCATTGGGCTTACTGGGACAGAAGGAGCAGGCAGGGCCCATCCCACTGCCTCAGCCAGAAGCAGGGACAGCAGTGGCACCAGGACACCCAGCCCAGACACTGAGCAAGGGTCATGGCCAGGAATGGCCAGTGAGGGGTAGCAGGGTCAAACACAGTCCTGGGATCACTGGGATGAGCCAAGAGCACAGAACCCAGTGAGCCCAGATGCATGGATCAGATGAGAGCTACAGTGTGCAGTGACCAGGGCATAACCCAGGAAGTGGGGAAAGAGCCTGGACCCATAGGAATGGCATAGCGAAAATCATAGTGAAAATCCAAAGTTCAACCAAACATATAAGGGTAGCCTATTAGACTAAATATAAAGAGAAAAACACTTTTTTTTTTTTTTTCCTTTAATGATATGTAATACTTAGCTTTATATCAATACAGAAAATCAGAGTTGATTTTGCATACTGGATTCTGAAAAAAAGAGCTTCAGCATCTCAGTTGTGTTGGTTTTATACATATCATATGCAGGCTATCTATTGATGTATTCTCTCCATTGTTAAATTTTGTGATTTTTATATAATGGTTAATTGGTTTTCTCACTGAAGATTTTGATTTTGTGGGGCTATTTTTTCTTCAGCTTGTTCCTTCCAATCTGGAATCATCATCAAAATACACTTTCTCAGCCTGGACCCCTATGGCAGCATAGCTCATTATCTTTAAAGTAGCATTAGGATGCAGTATCTTAAAGAAAATTGAAGACTGTTTTTCTTCTTATGGTTCAAAATAATCTTAATACATTCTTTATCATGGCGTATTGTTTCTTCTCAGAGCTCCCAGAAATCTGAGTCATAGTGATTCATGTGTGAATGTGTGTATGTTTACCCAATGATCTTACAGGTCTTCTCCAACCTAAATGATTCCATGCTTTTTGTGTTTATATGTACAAAAAATACACACATATATGAATGCATTGTACCTTCCTAAACCCTTGTTGCTATCTTGTCAATTATGAAAGTCTTATTGAAACCTATGAAAAACTCCTAGGCTTCTTAAATTGCATATAACTTAGGGCTACTGATAAACCCTGTCCAAATGCTGGGCTCGGAGCAGGTCTATCAAAAAAGAGCCCATCAACATTAGACCTCCTGCTGTTAGACTTTATTATCATTAAATAATAACTTATTTATTTATTTATAGTTGTGCAAGGTCATCAACTCTGTCCTGATGATAATGGTGATAAGTGCTAGCCCCCACATCAGGTTTACTGTTCTTCCTGACACTACCAGTAGTTCCACTTCAAACCAGAATTACCACATACACTTGAAAAATCTTGGGATCTGACCCTGATTCACAGATGGCAACAGATGCTAATGACATTTGGAATGGAGTCAATGTATTGTTCCGAGAAAGGCTGTAGCAGAACCTAGAAGGCCATTCTCATTTATACTCTAAGTTTGGGGTTGGTTTGGTTTGCTTTTTTCCTGCACAAATGTCAGAGGAAAGATATATACAATGACGCTTCATCAGACCTTGCTAAATTCAGGCATGTCTCATCCCCCACCATTTGCAATTTTGTGTTTGACCCTGCTACCCCTCACT